>NC_092363.1:3514278-3785960 GCF_030848805.1 Temnothorax longispinosus | reverse complement strand
TCGCGTTATAACTTATTTAAGGACTAGAATGATCAAAATGTCCAGACATATTATAGTTACGTGTCCAGGCACATGTACATTTATTACCTTAGTATATACTATAATTTTTATATATTATATAATAATTTCAATCAAGTGCCAGGCAATCTTCTCGCAGAAATTAAAAAAACCCGTTTGTATATAGATGCTTTCGCGTGCCTTTGATTTTTCTTCGTTTTTTTCTATTTTGACGTCACAAGGATATCATCTTGACTTTTTGTTCTCCTTGCCTTGGGAATCTTTAACCGGGAAGGCCAATTACAAGAGACAGACTACAAATTAGTTGATTACAAGACGTCGTCTGGGATTTTTCAAAAGAATTTGCATCTAATGTTTTTTCCCAACACTTAAATGTAGCAATGAAGCATTTAATTTTAATAGTACATTTTTTTATAATCGTGCATTAAGATATCATTAAAATAGCATAATAGCATTAAGATAGCATAATAATTAGATAGCACATATAGGGTGTTTCAAGTTTTTGCGGCCAATTAAAGAACAGTCGACATTTTAAAATGCAACATTAAAATTATATTGTACTCTATTAATAATAGAAGCAAATTTTTTCATTCGCGATTTTTTTTTTATATCATATTTTTTAATAAGGACCTAGCATAGGTTTTTGTCACTAATTTTGTCACTAATTGACGAACTCTTGATTTGATACTCGGTATGTTATTTCGATCGAAATCTCCTTAACGTAACTTGTGTAAAGTCACAGTCATCGACGAATTGTCGGCTTATTTAAATCAGTCAGTTATATTATACATATATTGCTCGCCCGATATAACATTTTTTTTCTTATTGCTACCCAAAAATAAGTGATCTTGTTTGGTCGTCAAAACCGCGCAAATATCTTGTAGTAATTACGTGTAATCACCCTAAAGTCAGTAAATAAGTACCTATAGGTACAGGGTGAGCGTAAGTATGGAGGAGCTTTCAAGGTCAACTTTAAAATTTTAAATGGAAACCCTCACATTTTATTTAATATTCTTGTAACTGATATCGAGAGCTTTTTAAAACACTATCAATAAACTTCTTTCGGTAGAGTATTTTTCGAGATATGTTGATAAAGTTTAAGTACCGCCGGCATTAGCATTAGCCAAACTGTACCACGTGGAGTGGAGGTTGCACGGTCGAATTTACATCTTATTGTGTGTGTGTGTGTGTGTGTATGTGTGTGTGTTATATCAATATATCAACGGTTATTAAACTACAAAAGCTTGAAAGAGAAAAAGCCCCTGAGCGTGGAGTTCAGCTGCTTATCGCCAGAGATGTCGACGCTTGTCCTTATCAAGCGTATCCTTATCAACAGCGTGTTGCTGGCGCTTGCTAGTGTGAGTTTATAGGGCTCCTTAAAAGATCACGTTTATAAAACAAAGCCTGCGAGCGTTGAAGAATTGAGGAGCAGAGAATAACTAACGAAATGAGTTTAATAACCGTTGATATGTTGATATAAGACACACACACACAATGAGGTGTAAATCCGATCGTGCAACTTCCACGCGGTACACCTTAGCTAATGCTAATGCCAGCGGTACTTGAAGTTTGTCAACATATCTCGAAAAGTATTCAACCGAAAGAAGTTTATTGATAGTGTTTTGAAAAACTCTTGATGTCAGCTACAAGAATATTAAATAAAAAGTAGGGGTTTCCATTTAAAATTTTAAAGTTGATCTTGAAAGCTCCTCCATATTTACACTCAAGGTCAAATAAGTACCACCGTTTCATGCATTTGTTGAAGTCCTACAACTTATGTATAACACATTTTTTCCCTAAAATGTTTTGTTTTCGAGATATTTCACCGGTTCCAGACTTTTTCCTCACCCGGTATAAGTATAAAGCGGGGAGCACACACTTCTGTATAACGCATAATGCGTAAGCATAAAAAAATTGATGCATGTACATGTGCATAAGGAAATAGATCAATCTTTTTTCTTATGTTTATGGATTATGCGTTATGCAAAAGTCTGTGTTTCCCGCTTAAATGTTGGTCAAGAGATACGGTAGTGTCTCGCGCCAAGTACTTATAGTATATACCTAACTTTAACGTCATTTGCATTACAGTTTACAATATATTCGAATATCTATTTTAACATAGAAAGAATATACAATCGGCAGATAACATTAAAGCTGTAATCGAAGAAGACATTAAAGCTGTAATTCTACATCGTGGATATTGGTCATATTAATATCATCACGAATAAATTATCAAAATCTTTTTACGAATTTATATTGTTATGTTATATCGTATCATGGTATCTTATACATATTATTAGATACCACACTTGTATATATGCGTGTAAGTATGTGTTAAACAAAGAGAAAGAAGAAGCATGAAAGATGCAAGCAGGAGAAGACAATCAATGACTCAAAAGAATTACGTCCTCTGTGAGAAAACATTAGTTCTCAAGTTTCCACGTAAAGTGAATGCACCACCATGGGGGATTTTTCCGTTCTCTTCTCAGAACAGCATATCTTTCTTGCTTCCATAGACGGAAATAAATCTTTCCCACCTGATAAAATTTCCACACGCGTATATTGTTACCGCAACTCAATATCTCACGTATTTACAATTTTTATTTCTAAAATTCTTACACAATAATTTATCCAGACAAATACCTAAAAACTTAACCCTAATGAACCTAAGTCCTGCTAATTTGTCTAGACACACTCACTTACTTACTTTAATCTGAAACTTTTTTTCTGTATCGCCTAATTAGCTATAAACGACTATAGTCCTAACAGATTCTTGCGTTATATACCAAATTTTCAGTTTTACTTGTTCTTTTAATAAGTCGCTTCAATCGCTACTTTTAATATTTGAACGCGTTATCGCTATTCCAATATATGAATATAAGAACGGTTAAAACAAATCAACGAAACTCTCAAAGTGATCACACCTTCGACTCATCACTTGCTCTGTGCCAATTGAAGTCTTATTTATATTAGTGGTACGATCGCCTACTTTTATTTTATTTCAACATTACGTTGCGTCTCGCTTGTAACAATATACGTACAGCAAATCGTCTAATTTTCCACGGTAAGTAAGGCTGTTTACCTGCCCGACGAAAATAACAGAATGTACCCCTTTCGTAATTTGCGTCATCGTAAAAAAAGATTCCATCAATAGAGGAACGTGCATTAACTTCCACGAATCTTATCGTTGAGCAAACGCGCGAGGAGGTGGACTGCGATCGTATTCAAGCAATGCTTCTTATCATAATATCGCGGACCGCTTATAAGTAGTCAACAGTTACACTTCTTCGGACAGCCGCATTTCGTGCTTTGTTACTCTCAGCTCGCGAGTCGCGCCAGTACCTGAAGATACCGAGATCGCGAATATGTCTCCCTGTGATTTCAACGAAATTAAAGTCTTCGACGACTCGGTGGATAATATGGACGTTATTAAAACTATAATCGACATGGAAAATCAAGAAGACGGTTTCTACATCGTGGATATTGGTGATATTATTAACAAGCACCGCGAGTGGATTACCAAGATTCCGAGGGTCGCTCCGCACTACGGTACGTCGGCTTTAAGGACATACAAGGCAATGTCGCTTAAATTTGCGAAAGTATTGAGGTTTCTCACCCTCCTATAAATTGATTTCAGCGGTTAAATGCAATCCTGATCCGAATGTGATCAAGATATTGGCAGCTTTAAATACTGGCTTCGACTGCGCGTCCGAGGTAATTCACAGTGCCTTTTACCACGATCATATTATAGTCTTCAGTATTTGAAACCTTAAAATTTCTATGTGACTCGTTCAGTCACGAAATCTTCGCGCTTAATACTTTAAAGCACAATTTAATTATTATTTTTCTCGTCAAACTTTTTCTTTAAATTAATTTTTTCAAATTATATAAGTTGCAAACTTAATAAAAAAATCATTTTTTTATATAACATCTTTATTGCTTCTCAAATCGTGGGACAGAATAAGCTTAATTTTAACGTGCATATAATGTGTCGTTATAGCAAGAAATCAGGCAAGTGATGCAGTACGGCGTGCAAGCCGACCGGATCATATTCGCGAATCCGTACAAGTGCCCGTCTCACATCAAGTACGCCAAGAAGATGAACGTCGACCAGATAACCGCCGACAGCGAGCTGGAGCTTTTGAAGATAAAGGATCTTTATCCCGAGGCCAAGTGAGTGTGCGAAATCATTGCTATTATTCGCCGTTGTAGCTACAAGCAGCATCCCGGTTCTTTTTTATCCTTTTATTCTTCCGTATACGATCGTGCAATAATTTAGCAATCTAATCGTGCAACGGTCTAACAGGATAATAATACGCATACGATGCGACGCGAAAAACTCGGATTGCGATCTCGGACTGAAGTTCGGCTGCGAGCCGGACGAGGATGCTGTGCGACTGATACAGCTCACGATGGACCTCGGGCTCACCTTGCACGGCTTCAGTTTTCACGTCGGTAGCCCGTGCGGGGAGCTAAACGCGTTCAGCAGAGGCATCGGGATATGCAGACGATTGATCGCGATCGCCAAATCGATGGGCTGCAAGGACGTGCAGCTGCTCGACATCGGTGGCGGCTTCCCCGGTGAAAAAGGAACGGATATCGACAAGGTACGTGCTTTTCTCTCACGTCTTCTGATGCGTATTCCTGCATCGACATGATTCATCGCATCGACATCGTAGCGACATTCAAAATATAGCCTTTTAATTCATTTTTAAATTCCTTCAGCTCGCCAATATTGTCAATGATGCAATTCGAGATCTCGATCCCATCATAAGAGTTATCAGCGAGCCTGGGAGATATTACGTTGACTCGGCGTTTACCTTGGCCTCGTATTTACATTCCAAGAGAATCGTTCACAAAAACGGTAAAACTATGAGAATGTACTACGCGAACGTCGGGACGTACAATTCGTTTCTGGACGAAATAGTGGGCATAAAGTCTAGATACCCGCAAATTCTCTTTGAGGTACTATATATAATCATCATGAATATCGTGTATGCAAGATATCTTTCTATTGATGTAAAATAACTTATTATTAATTTATATAGCCGGTGAGCGATGAGAAATTTGTTTCGACTTTATGGGGGCCGACTTGCGATTCGTACGATGTAATTGTCAAAGATGTATTGATGCCGGAACTTCACATTGGCGATTGGCTGGTTTGGGAGGACATTGGCGCTTACTCCTTATGTCTCTGTACCGAATTCAATGGATTTCCGATCCCAAAAGTCATACCGTTTATCAGGAGAAGTCAATGGTTCGTATAATATTAATTCACTGATATCTTTTCCGCACATGTGCGCCACCCTGTTTTTATCTTACATTTTTTAATATAAAAATTACTTGAACGAGACGTTTGTAAGTTTGTGCAAATTATTCCATCTAGGGCATCTTGTATTAAAATATCAGCGTGATTTAATCTAATTTTGTATCAATTTTGTTTAACTTGATGAAACATTAATATTTTCACACACACAGGAAAAATTTGATGCTGGCTATCAAACTGATGCAAAGACCTACGGAATTCATAGAGTGGTTTAAATCAATGGAACGGGAACATTACATTGAAAATCGCTGACAAATAAAATTATTTAAATACTAAATTAAAATAAAATTAAGATGATATAAGTGTTTTGTTTTCAATTAAATTAGATTTTTAATTACTTAATTATTATCTCTATATTTTATTACTTATTATCTCAATATTGATCTAATCGTTCTCGTTACATAGATGATATATTGATAATTGTGGAATAATAACATGGATACTGCCTATTTTTAATAGTAATAAGCAATAGTAATGTTAATAGTAATAAGCAATGAGTAATATTGCAGTAATTATTCTTTATGATTTTATATTTAATACAAAATTGTGCAAGATTGTTGGTGTCTTTTATTTGTATGTATATAATTATAAGCGTGATGTCAGATGATGTAATGTTGAAAATATTTTTAAGTTTATATTACTTTATATAATTTTTTTGAAAAAAGAAAAATATATATATAATACGTTCGATAGAAAAATGGAATGTTTCACGAAAATAAAAACGTTATTTATTATTTACACGTTGTTATAACTGATTATTACCAAAATCTACTTAATTGTTTAAATGCAAAAATATCTTTCATCAGTTATTTTCGATAAGTTTTCAATTCGTATGATTATATCTTATTTACACTTCGAGATGGAAAAATACCAAATATCAAAATACTTAAAAATATAAAAAATAAATCTTTAGAAAACAAGTACATCTTAATTTATATTTCGCAGATAAATATATTATCATCACAGAGAAAAAGAGTTCTTTACATTTAGTATTTCTATTTGTTTGATTGAAATTTTTTTCATTGAAACAACATATGCTTAGACGTAATATTTTTTTGAATAAAAAATTTTTGTTTTTATTCAAGAAAACCCTGTTATTTAACGGAAAAGACACTGTCATTTGAAGTAATATTTCCCAACTAAATAATATATTATTTAGTGTTTTACAATAAATGTGATAAGCGTTTTCACCGCTAGGCGGCTGCTAAACTCGTACGTCAAATTCGGCCCCACGGCGAAAGCATCTATCACTCGCAGTTGCGTACACATCATTAGAATCCATCACCGGTCACTCGAGTGATGCAGATATGACAATTATTTATTATTTATTTATTTATATATGTGACAGTCAACCGACTACCATATATATAAATAAATAAATAATAAATAAATGTTTAAAACATTTTTTATGAAGTATTGATATTGTTTGAATGAAACAATAGTATCATTAAAGCGATAGAGAATGTCTTTCGTTTCAAACAAATTTTTTATTTAAGACAAAGATATATATTCTTTGAAAAATCAAACAATCATAATCATTGATCGAAACATTAGTTTGTTTGGACCATTCCAATCATCAAATTTGTTTGGATGCAATAAAATTTATTAAATCCAAAGAATCCTTTTTCTCTGAATATTATATTTAAAAAATTATTTACCTATCGTTTGTAATATCGCGATCATCTTAATTGTAATCACCTTAGCAAGGATATTTTTAGAAATCTTCCAAAATTAGTACGTTATCTTTATACTCTGCTAAATATTTTATAATATTTTTTATTTATATTGGAATCGAGATCGAGTGAAGGAGACTAAAGGGTATTGCCATAATATTATCCAATATTTTTATACTTTGCCTTTTAATGTTAATTATTTGTTAATAAAGTATCACATATCACATGTTTTTTTTTACATAATCTCTGCTGTTTTAACAACCGTCCACCTCGAGTCTTTTGTACACCGATCTAGTTTTAATAGTATTTAAGTTAACAGATTGTTCAATATCTGTTGCATTTACATTGTCCCATCTAAAACAACAATAAAAGAACTTTGAATATCGAATATTATAAAAAAAGCTGCCACTTTATTCTGCGACAAATTAAATTAACAAAATAACGTTTATGCAAGACAGCACTTACTCGATTGCACTTTGGCATGAGCCTGGAGTGAGCCCTTCTCTTTTTTGCGCGATATATAATTCTTTTCCCGTTATAACATCTTCTCGAGGCGATTCAGACGACAACAAAACCCGCACCTTTTATAAAAACATAATTAAAAGAAAATAAAAAATGTGTCATCTGACTTGTATATTTTTTATAATCTTTGTACCTACCGTTTCCACAGCTTGGAAAACTCGAATAAGATTTCTTCCGGCCAATTTTTCTAAATCCTCCTTAGTCCACGTTGGCTCTCCCTCTCGACTCTCATACAAACGGTCGAATAGATCGGGATACTTTGAGACATCTTCCAATCCCACCGGCATTCTAGTTAATTTCATCAAATATATTTCGCCCGCATTTATTTATTGGCTCATCATGTACTAATCGCGTTTTTAGAGCTGATGTAATTACTTACGAGTTTACACCGTCGTAATCTCCACCGATACCCACATAGTCCGTCCCGATAAGATTTCGAATGTAATTTATATGTCCTGAAAATGTATCAATCTATAATTAATCAATGCTGATACCGAATAGAAGATTAATAATGTGTTAAACACGTATTTTGATTGACTAGATATATTAAAGATTGATCAACGAGATAATCAAAATTTGAAAATTGCAATACATCATATTCATACGTATATCATTTCGTTCAATTTCGTTGTATATACACTAAAAAAAAAAGTTGTTAATGTTAACTTAATTAAATATTTTCAACTGATAATTTTTTTAATTAAAATATTTATGTATTTAAATTAAATACGACATATTAAATCTAACATGACGTAATTTGACTTAAATACTTAAATATTTCAATTAAAAATAATTCAATTAAAAATAATCAATTAAAAATATTTAGTCAAGTTAATAACTTTTTTTCTCAGTGTGCTTTATCATTTTTTAACTTTAGAGATTGCCATGCAGAGAATTTACAAGAGCAATCTTCAGCTTTTTAATTTTACGATTGTTATATAAATTATAAATCATATGCTGCGTTCCCCGATTAAAGACAGTACTTATGACATCCTCCAGCGTTGCGTTCCTCGAAGAGTTGCAGTTCACGAACTCGCTGTAGAAGTTCACCATAACGATACCGTTGTTCTTTTTCTGAAAGAAAGAATGCTCTTATAATTTACGCGGTCCTTCCGGGGAAAATTTTTGCGAAATGTCGACGACACTCACGACCAAATGTAGGACATCGTCGGGGACGTTTCTGTAGTGGTTGCATACGCTGAAAGCGGACGAATGCGAGAATATGACGGGAGCCCTCGTTACCGCGAGCACTTCTCGCATGACGTTGTGAGAGACGTGAGACAGATCAATCAGCATCCCAATTCGATTCATCTCGTGAACCACCGTCTATAATTCATAAAATACCATTGTTACTTACATTGAAGTTTTCAATAATTGGGCTATTCACAGTTTGATACGATACGTGAATAATAAGTGATAAAAGTTATACAGCTATCGAAAGTTAATATAAGTAGCGATCGTGCGTTTATTCTATTTTTATTTAATCAATTATTGACGTTTTCGCCTAATCGGTTTTAATGTATCTCATCGATCTTGACGATGCGCGATGTGTCCACGTTTCGTGATTACTGTGAGTGCCGATAAATTCGTATCAATAAATCGTTACCATCTCAATTATCAAGATATGCTATACATACTAATAATAATTTAAGATTTTTCATTATTTGATGATATAAAATGAGAACTAATGCGTTACATCAAACTTAAAACAACAGGAACTGCAAGAATTCTCACCTGCCCGAATTCCGTTAGATTGTATACATATCCATCATTCACAGGCGATGCATCGGCCCTGTCAAGATGAAGATACACTATTAAAATTGTAGGGTCAAATTATACTCAATTTGAATCATTTTTAACCATTTCTATATAGGTCGTTATTATTCCTACTAAATATGTCGTTAATTTAACTAAATGGAGTTAAAATAATACTGTTTTGTGTTAAAATAATATTTTTCGACACACGGTGGTTAAAATAATAGTTAAAAATAACAAAATGTTATTTAACGTCAGGCATTGGTTTAAATTTCATTCTTTAATATTTAACAGTGTAAAACTCATAGTAAAAAATTAAAGTTTAATCTTATTAATCTTATTTAGGATAGCCGAGAATTAAAATGTTTCTGACGCAAAAACGCTTCTATCAAAAATTTCACTATCGGTTATCTGAAGAGATAAAGAAAATTGGAAAGTTTGCGTGTGGAACAGGACTGAAAGTCGCACTTTCGCATCATGCAATTTGCATCTTCAGGAATGCGCGCTTAAATAGCATAGGGCATTAATGCATTTAATTGTGATAAACGAAAGGATTCTGTGCGTTTGTATATGCACGTCGTACCCGTGCGACGTACCACGGTGTGTTGCAGTTGTGGGTCATGGTCAGATAACGAACCCCGAGGTCGTAGTAGAGCCTCAAAACCGCCAAGCTCGAATCGAGAGAGTGACCACCCTCGACGCCTATCATGGACGCTATTTTGCCGCTCCTCCACGTGGTCTCGATGTCCCCCGCGGCGGTGACCAATTGCAGGTTGTTCGGATATCGCTGAATGAATCGCCGAATTGCATCGATCTGTCGTAACGTCAGCTGTAGCGAATCCTTGTATTGCGATGCGCACGATACGTACGCCACCCAGAACTGAAAAATCGCGTGATTCGCACGTTATAGCGTAAACAACAGGTAAGATTATCCTCCTCGGCAGGGAATCCCGCGATAGGGGCTTCTTCGCGGGGGGAGTTGAGATAATGATCATCTTGCGGGTACGCAGCGAGAAATTAAGTGGCGGACAACGACACGAGAAAGAGATGGTGGTAAAAGGAAATTTTCTTGCAGCGAAGAAAAGCTCGAGATAAAAAATGGCTAATCTATTAATTGCGGAGCAAATAGGTTGCGCGGTTCTTAGATAATTAATCTCGTATGACGGTCTCATGCGGGGTCTCGTGACCGAGCTCGTGACTCACCTGTCCACCCACTTTTCCCTCAATCAAACGAGGCAGATCGGTGAAGCACGAGGAACAAGCGGTTTTTCCCCAGACGTCGTCGTTGCTTAGATTGCTCTCGAAACGAAAGTCCGATAAGCGATTGTTCAAAATCTTATAAAAATTGTACGGTAAATCGTTGTGGCTGCAAATATAATAAAATGTACATAAATTAACTGATCGAAAGAAAGAGAAGAGAGACAAGGTGCAGATGAGACAAGAACACCTTGTTACAAGATAATATTAATTGCATTTTATATGAAAAATTATCAGAAATAATTATTTTTAGATGTTGACGTAATATTTAATTAAGTCAAGGAATAAAGAAGTATAAAGAAGATCATAAATGTGAAAAAAATATTAACGCGTAGAAGAATGAGCTTTTGAGTGTCAACTTTAATTCATGGTCATTGATCTCCGATTGACGTAATTCTCACTGTGAGTTCCGGAATTACGAACATCACTATGTCGAATGATATCGATTGAATAATGATACGTCAAAGTCACTTGTGTTTTCTTATCGGCACGCCTCTACGATTATACTATTAAATTACCCATCGATAAGAGGCGCCGAGTCGAGAGCATCTCGCCCTTTAAAGGTGTTTATGCTTAGCCCCACGGATAATCCGATCACAAGCAGAAGAACTGACAGGCAAACGGCGACGTTGATGTACACCATTTTTCCCGTGCAATATTTATAAATGTTGCGACGAAAATCTAAAAAGCGACGAAAAAGTTAGAACCCCGATTTAACAGTAGTAACAGTAACGAAGTAATAGTAACGAAGACTGAGCAGCATTACTCAAATATATAGTTGATGTAAATAAAATAGAAAATAAAATATAAAAATAACAGTTTTAATAATGTGTATTATTTACGTAAAAGCACGTAAGACAAAAATAAATAATATTTACATAAACAAAATGCGCGCTTCATTATCATAAAATCTCTGAAATTTTTTATTATCTGTATTTATTGATAAATTACTGAAATACAAAGAAAACGGAATTTTTCCAAAGATATGCGCTCAGACACGTTTCAATAACGTTTATCTTTAGTCGTAATTCTTCGTGGAGTATTCACTCGACGGGTGAATGACAAACGCTTTTAACTCGTTTAGAGCACTTATGTTGGATAAGTGTTAGTTATTGACGCTATTGATAATACATGAAAGCACAGCGCGGTCGACGTTTGAAACATGCTCTCGTAATATGATGCTTGATAATTGCTTACATAACAAAATAACACAATATAAATCCGAAAAGTGTATAGATATAATTTAATTTGTTAGATAATGTTAAGAATTTTGAGATGGATTTATATATGTATATTTCCTTAAAAATCTCTATACATAAGATATATACAATTTTAAAATTACCAAAAAGTAACAATATAAGATCAAAAATTCAAAGTATTAACGATGTTACATTAAGCAAATAACTTCCTATTGTTATTAAATTAGATTTTTAATCATTACAATCAAATATTTTCTTGTTGACTTATAAATGTAATAAAGTTTGTAAAAAATGAGAGTACATAAACCGAAGAGTGAAGAATCATTGTCGATATAAGTAACACCGGAAATATATATCAAAGAAAAACCATTAGGCATCGTAACGGAAATATTTATCACTGATAATTATTTGAAATCTCATGCAAGCACGTGCCGTGATCTTTGATAAGCCTGATAGGCGAGAAAAAAATTACGGCGATTACTTAGCAATATCAGTGATATATATTTATCGCGATACAGCTTGTTATAATTATTATTTGTCATATATTTCTCTTTTTCTAATTCGGTTATTTCTTTTTTCTCCAATCTGAAGAGAATAACTTTTTGAAGATTGCTAATTAAACAGTCAAATTTGATTTTTATCAATAACACAATATCATCAATAAAATCGAACAGCCCAAAATCGTAAGAAACTAGATTGATTTTTATTATTATATGCACAATTTGTGATTATATAAATTTAAGCTTATCTCCTACAGCAAAAAATTTATAATATAAGAAAACAAATTTACCAGTATTTCTGTTGTTATCACGTTGTCCAACTGGAGAGACAAATCGAAGCCTGCTAAGACTTTATATATACATTTGTATACATATATACATATCATATTGGTACTCATTGCGATTAGATTATCAATCGTAATTAAACGTATCGGGACAAACGTCTCCTTAATTAAATGCATTTATTTGAAAGGTAGCGTAATGAAGTCCATTCGCTCCAATCGCGTAAAAAGTTAATCGTCCGAATTAATCGAAATTCGGATACATCGACTCGACAGTAAGAAGCGAGATAAGAAAATTTACAAATACCGACGTATCAGTTGTATCGTCAGTTTGTCGCACTGCAGCATCAGAAATTTTCATTTGCGCGTTTTCACTTTTTTCACTTCAATGAGAGTGCAGAATCGCATAATAAATGCATTAATTAACAAGTCAAATTCGAAGCGGCGCGGCATCGCTGACGAAGCGAGAGCTGCGAAGTTAAGCATTTCTTTTAATATCAAAGATTATGTATTGTATACATACGATTACGTTATTACAATTCCCTTTATTACATCAAGATAAAACCGATAAGCTACAATGACGCGGCGAATTTTTAATGATGAAAAATCCGCCTCTCAATAATCTTTAGCTATCGTTATCGCGCGTTCCAAATTTTTTATATCTGTCAAAATACGTTTATCGGACACTATGGATCAATGTGATAAGTACTAAATTTACTAGATTCACCCATGGCGAACGTAGCGAAGAATTCCCCCGACGGTGATGAGATCAAGATGTGTACTGTTGCGAGACAGCATCGCCTTGAAACGCGTTTAACGCGTGTTTCTACCCATTATACATACATATCTACGTGATGGAGCGATGGTACATAATACATTAGCTCATAATAGGTACCTGCTGCGTTTGATGTCTCGCTCTAAGAGCGATAAAGCTCAGTTGCGTTTGCCGCTGCAGCTACAGCAACACGACGAAATATCTATCTCTCTCTTCTTCCGTCTCTATTTGTCTTACTGTAATCCCTCGGTACACGCTACAGTTTGATATCAATGATGAAACACTGAAATTGTCTAATTATGTAACGCGCACAGAGAATAAATGCGCTGCTTTCGCATTTTTATCGACCGCCTACGTTTCTCAACGTATGACGTCTAGCTGATGCAGCCGTCCACTGAATCTTTCTCCTATCGGTCAGTCTAGATAAAATGTTATCTTTTATACTTTTTCAATTTTTAAGATACAAAATAACGCATCATGGAAATGTTATAATTAGCATATAAGATACGTTTCTTATATCTCCAATATCAAAGATTGAATTTATATGGAGCTGTTATTAATTTCTATTTTTATTTTTCATGCAATTTATCACTCAAATATATTTATATGAAAGGCAAATATAGTCCGTTGCTTTTATTCTGGATGTATTAGAACGCAAAAGTTTTTCAAGTAAGAGATATTTTTTTATAAGTATATTACGCTAATTTCTTGATTTGGAGATTTTACGATAAATATAATTTTGTGTCATATCCATTTAAGCTATTTAAAAAATTTATGAAAATTTATTTATGTGTATTTTTATTCAGTAAGAATTAGATGAAATATCAACATAAAAAAAAAGAATAAATAAAATAGGTTAGCAACTAGTGCTAAGATATCGACGATATTCTTTTCAAGTGAATATAGACTCATAACGTTTGCAAGTCATGGCAGTAAAAAGTTACTGAAGTATCCACTTTATCGTCAAATGATAATTTATTTTTGTATAAAGCCTAGAGATGTCATTGAGTGTGTTGCTTAGAAGATGCTACCATCTGATGAGCCATAAGCTAATTCCTCATTCGATTTGATTAACAAATCATAGCCAATTTCTATTCTCCAATACATCTTAATAATTACTATAATTATTATGTTATAAAACGTAAAATAAGATTTTAATCATCTCTAATAAATCATAGGAAATATCTGTATAAGCCAGAAATGTAAATATCAGAATGTGCACGTAAGATTTTGTGGAAATAATTCTTTGACTTTGAAAAGTACGATAATAATAAATAGTTAAAACTTCAAGAGTAATTTTTGTACATAAAATACATATGAAATACTTTAAGATAAATATTTCTGTTATACACTCGTTTAAAATGCAATATCGAAATAATTGGGTCAAATAAATATTCCTCGAAATTTTCTCAGAGAAAAGTTTGCTCCGGGCTTTAAAGCAAAAATAAGATTAGAGAAGATTATGATCTCCGGCACTTTAATACACTCTGTATAAAAGTTTCCTCGAAATTGACACACATTTTGCACACGATTTACCGCATGCTGTACACTTTTTTGGGGTCAACTAATATAGATAGAAAAAAAGCGCGAAGTTTGCCGCACAAAAAACGAAGATCCATCAAGATTAATGTCGCTACTTTACACGCTGGATGGCGTGTTTATTAACTTTTACGCCAGATGACAATTTCGCGGCAATGTCGGAATATTCCTTGGACTCTTTGGACAGCGTCGAGGATGATTCCTTCGAGAAACGTGTTTCGATCATCAGCGATAACGACGATAACCTGGGAACAGTCAGATCCGATGACAGATCCATCAAGAACGCTTCGTTTCAATTGAATTCTGCATTAACATCGTTACCCCAGATTAAAGGTACGAGAGATCACCTGATTTCAATTTTAGATAATCGAAAAAAAAGGATTAAATAATGATTGTAATATGCGATAAATTATTCAATATATTTTCGACAAAAAACTTTCCCTTTTGGAAACGACGATATTCTCAGAAGATTAACAAACTAAATTAATTCCGTCTCATACGTTAATTAAAAGAAAGCCGCGAATTGAAAGGCAAAAGAAAAGCCTATGACGATATGTCGATATTAATAAACAACGTGAGATTTGGTTGAAATAAATACCTTTTCAAGATCTCCCGAAGGTAATGCTTCAGGATTAAAATTTTATATTTCTGTATTATATTGTATTGGAAACGGCTCTCGGTTTTCCTCGTTAACGGGAGATAATTGCGCGCGGGAGCGCGCATACGCGGCGCGTAAACAATAAAAAAGACGGGGACATCAGTGACGAGAGACGATCCGCGTAATGCGATTTGATTCGCTGTAATCCGGGAAGTCGCGGTTTTCGTCGACGTGGACGGACGGATAACGCGGGCTAATTAATTAATGATCGGCGCATAGTACCGTCGACGTCGACGTGGCGCGGGCGGCGGTCGTCGGTCGTCGGGAAGTCGATCGAAAGTTCGACGATAGTCTGCAAGCTCGCGAAGCCGGGCGATCGATCGCCTCGTTAACGACAGTACCAATTATATAATATAAAGTAATATATCTGTGGCTGATTTCCCCTGGCCGTTCGCGGTAATATAAAACTCTGCGGGATAATTAAAGCGACGGACAAAGTTAGGTGGGATAAAGTAGCGTGGGTAACGTGAATGGCAAGGAAATCCGCTATTGATTCCAGCAGGAAAGATGGGGGGAGGGATGGAATAAGAGAATTTTATTATGTTCCGGTTGAAAATATATGCTGGAAACGTTAAACGGTATAGAATGTTGAAGAGAGAACCTTTATGAAAATAGTTACTGTAGTTGCGGGAAATGCACACAAAACTATAGCAATTACTGTAATATTTACTATAGTTTCGTGTACTTTTTTCGCGACTACAGTAGTCTTTTCTGTAGTATTTTTCCGTAAGGGAAGAGTCGTTAGAGGAAAAGAAGATACGTTACACGTTACTACCGCATGAGAACAGAAGTCTAGTGCAATGCACGCAAATTGTGTAAATTAATAAATAGAAAAATTAGACGGATATAAATTGCTAATTGTAAAATGTTGAGAAAAGCATCCTGTTTCACGATGACATGGACTTATTTAGTTTTTATGCAAATACGGCTGCGAGAAAGAGCGCATTTGCATTCTATATATAACCACGCATTCTGTCGACAATCTTTTTAGACATTACGGAGACCAACTGCACCGTACGTGAGGACAGGTGCACGAGCACAACCAGCTGCAGGAATTCGATAATTACGAGCGGAAGAGGATTCGCCCGACGACAACAGGAATGCCGCGCGACTCGAGAAGAACCGTGGCTTTGCATAAGAAAGAGGAATGACGTCAAGGAACGGCGAGAAGGCGACGCAAATCGCCGTCGTTGTCGTCGTACGTCGTCGAGACCGACAACGACGGCAACGACGACGGCAACGACGACGACGACGACGACGGAGACGGAGACGAAGCGACGTTCCCCGGGGGCGCGAAATTCTTCGTCAAAATGTAGTCTACGCGACAGCGGGGGTGGCATGAGAGCCGACAAAAAACTCGGCAACGTTCTCACACTGCGCACCCGGGGAGGACCGTCCAGGACCACATCGTATTCGGAGCTTTACCGCCGCAGATTCAGTTAGTTAACGAGATCAGATTCCTCCTTCAGACGTGGAACAATGCCGAAACGCGTCACCACCCCCTGCCCCGTCGCATCCTTCGCCGTCGCCGGGCTCTGATAAAAAAGACGAGGCGAAGCGATGCAATTTTCCACCGAGAACGTTTACTTTCTTTCGCGATTAGAAGCGGAGTGCGTTTCTGCGTCGTGAGAAAGATTGGCCGAAAGGGACAATGAGATTCCCAATCCGGCGGACGAATCTCGTCGGATAGCTTGACGTTGTCATTTCGTTTCCTAAAACGGCAAGATTTTTAAATTGCGAGAGAGCGAGTGGCCAACCGGAATTCTAGGCTACGTGTTATCTACGTTTACCGTTTTGATCCGGCATGAGAAAAGCATAGCGACAAATGTACTAATTTAAGAGTCCAATTTTCATGAATACATGAAAAGTTAAAATTATCATTTCAAATACAATGCAAAAAAAACGATTCGTTTCTCCTCCCTGAACTTTTAAATTAAAGTAAGCTTTTTAACTGAATTATTTTCCCGCTCAGAGGAACTATTGACATTGAATTATAAATGTGAATGTGCTCTCTCTCTCTCTCTCTATCTCTCTCTCTCTCTCGCTCGCTCGCTCTATCTTTTGGAAAAGAGAAGCTTTTTTTTATGTAATTCGCAGAAGTCTCACATTGTGTCAAATTTGCCAGAAATTTTCTCCTATTTGTTAATGCATAAATCTCGACTATCTGCTAATGTACCGTCATACATCGTGTCCGACACGGTGAGGTTGGGAATATTAAATCATACGTTTGAGTTTTATTCAAACGCGTTATTGTAAGGCATGGAGTTTTATTTTGTGAGATGCTCGCCGCGAAGGGAGATTTTACCGCGGCGCGATGCAGGCATAGCTGCCACAGTTTCTACATGTTACGGCGCAGTAAAGTTGCACGATGAAAAAAGTTATATTTTTGCGAAAGGGGATTAAGCGTCTGCCCCCCTGTAAAATATTTGAAACTTTCGCCAGAAATGTTCTAACCGCTCCATGTTTCTTTTTTTTTGCGATGCGTAGGTCTGTCTCCTAATTGCAGAGATAAACTAATTTTATGCACGAAAAAGAGGACAAGTCCATAGTTGTAAAAAATAATATTTTTTGTCAAATACTATTTTTTATTCAAGAAGAAACTTTAATTATCATAAAAGATATTCAGAAAAATAGAATAAAATTAACTATGTTGTTTTAAATTCTTTCTCAAATAAAATTAATTGGAGTAAAGAAATATTTTTTAACCAAAATTGAAATTTAGTATCACATTTATAAATATTTTGCCAATTCAATATTTTTTTAAAGAGACAGAATTTTCCAGACGACAGCTAAAAAATATGACGGCATCTCGTCCCTTTGCTTCTAAAAATCCTGTCACTCTATGAGAGAAGTACGACGCGCGAACTTTTCAAGCGCTATTTTCTTCAACGAAGAACCGCCGCTGCCTCGAGAAGTCGACAGCGTCATTTTTCACGTCGCTGTCCGCCACTTTTCACATCACTTTTCCTTTCTGCGCGGAATTCGTGCCCCTCGACTTCGCCAATAGGCGGTAGCCCATGGTTAAACTAATTAAGGCACCTCGTGTGCGCGGTCGTTACCGCGCGATGACAAGCGAACAATTGTTCTCCTCGTCAGGGTCGCCGGAGCTAATTTCGTGTCGCCGACGGGAAGTTAGGGTTGCCACGCTCTTTTTTTTTTCCAGACATTCCGAGGTACCCGCGGATCCAGTCCCCGGAGGGTTCCACCCTGTCGATTTGTGGCGACAGTCAGCTCGAGGAGCTCAGCCTGGATGAGGGTCGCTCGTCCCTCCCGGGCACCTCGAGGGACGACAGCAGCGAGCTCAGCTTCTATCGTCGCTTTGTTGAAGGTCACGCCGTTCACGCAACGCATATTAGACGATCCTGCGAAATATTGCGTCGAGGAATACCTTCAGATACCGTCTCTCCGAGAGCGCAGTGCGAACGTAGCGTGTCGGACAGCAAGCTGAGGAAACCGACGTATCGTCCGTATACGATCGAGGAATACAGAAGTTTATCGGTGCCGAGACCTGATCGATCTCTGGGTCCTGATAAAGATGAGGTGCAGATAAAGGTGCGTTTTCGCGATAAAGTAACAATTTTTAATATTACTGTTTCCTTTTTCTCTTCTTCCGAGATTAGATATTAGTTGAGCAATACAAAAAAAAAAAAAAGATATATTATAGTGCGAAATAGCAAATTAAGCACAAAAAAGTAAAAAATAGTTTAATTAAAAAAAAAATTTTTATTTAGCAATATTTAAAAAATTGTTAAAATATATTAATTTTTGTTATGTGTGGCATAGAATAGAGAAACACATTTTTCTTAAGGTATGTTTTATTGTATATTAAGAATTTTGACGCGCTTCGTTTGTCGAGAGGATCAGATTTTGTTGAAGCAAAATTCAGAGATGCGGCACGCAATTCTCATTTCCGAAAACTTATCTGTCGCGCGCGCGTTCGATCAAAGTTTCCGGGACAAGGAAAGTTCCCTCGCTTCGATAATTCACGTGTTCTATATTGCTCTCTCTCTCTTGATAATGAGTATAAAAGTATTTTATATTACTCGGGAACGTCATTAAAACTTGGCGTGCCGAGTTCTCTTGTGCTTTTATCGCGAGAATTTATCTTCGCCTCGTTTCTTTTATCCTTATCCTTTTATCTCGCTAGATGTTTATTGCTGCGTCTTCCCCGTTAGTGTCCTCAATGTGAGGTAATTACGTTACGGACTGGATCGCACCGAGAGTACGTACGTTAATAAACAACGTTCTCTTGGCCCGACGAAGTTACACCGTTACCGCGCAGGAACGTAACGCCGTGATTCGATTTAATGCCGGTAATTCGATTACTTCTTCAGCATCATCGATGCTCATCGTCGACCGATGCAGCTCGTTGCAGGCCGTCTTAATTGCAGCGCTTCGCAGTCGCACGCAAAGCGGCATCAGTTTCGACAGTAAAATGTAGAATAAAGCGCACTCATTTCCAATACCGCGGTACAGCGAGAGAAAATTCGAGCGGTATCGGATCCGACGAAATAATACGAAAATATGGACATAGAGAGAACTTTTTCGCGCGAAGTAGCAGAAAGTTCGATTTGCGAAATGAGAACTTTTACCGTGTGATTTTATTTCGCGCCGAGCCGGCCTTGTCAATAAGTCGCCACAGTCGGGAAAGGCTTCCCATGCCGGAAAAGCGAGACGAAGGAAACTCCGTCGAGTCGTATACCGCCGAGAATCCGGCGATGCAGTTAACCCTTTCACATTGGAAGACCTAGCGGGCTAGCGCTCCTTCGCTGAAGGAGTTGCGTCGACGGCGACGCGCACGGCTTCAATCTAATAAGCACGCAACTCGTTTCCGGGATCGAGCGGGCCATTTCCGCTCGCGTCTGTTCTCTAGTTTCCACCGACGTGGATATACAATATCAAATTAAGGGGCTGCGTACGACAAATTGCAGCCCCGACAATCGCGCGTGACGATGAGCGCGTCACGACGACGAATCTTCCTCGTCTGTCTCCGGAGGACGACGCGCGCGGACGCGCAAGAAGCGCGTCGCAGTTTGTCGCCGAAGCGAAAAATTCAATTCACGAAGTACTTTAATCCGTTAATTGCGATAATCGTTTCTCCGATGTAAAAGCTGAGAGCACGTTACGCCCCCCGCGTGTCTCTCTCTCTCTCTCTCTCGGCAACTGTCTGGAGGGTAAACTGTTGCAGCTTTAACGAAATTTTGAATTGTTCCTCGCAAGACTCGTAAATTATTCCTCGCGCGAGTTTTCATAAACTCCTCGGCCTCGCGTGTACCTTCTCTCCCGTAAAATATAATTTTTCGTCAATTTTGCCAGACGTAGAAGGTAGGAAACGTCAGGTTCTGATGTTTCTAACAATAAGATACACGTAATTCGTGCCTTCGCAGGCTTCTTTAGCCTCAAAGCTCTCCTACATGCTACTTTTTTAATATATGCTTTTTGTACGGTCTCAGAGAGCCCGCTCTAAGCCCCCATCAATAATCGCAAGTATTACGTACTATACAGAACTGTATCTGAACTTAATATTTTTTACAGAAAGAATGTCTGTCTCTTGCGTCTCTCCACCGTCGATAACGCAAATTTCGTAAATCAGATATGCAATAAGTAAACGAGGAATGCTGTCAATGACATCTGTAGATTCGCGAAATGACATTCCGCAGCGTCGTTCCCGTTGTTCTTCAGGACCCGCTGTCGCGATGTCGCGGAATTCCGCGCACGGAGTCCTCTCGTTGCGGGTCGCCGTGCGGGCGGCAGGTGCGCAACGCAGGAAAATAGCTGTCGCTCTCATAGTTGGAGGGAATGCACTACATTCCCGCGGCCTTTGAGCGTCTCGGCCCGGCTCGGCTCGCGAGAACGGGCGTTCTGTGAATTTTTCAGGGCGCTCCCAGCGCGCGACCGGCGAAATACACGGAAAACAGCGAAGACTTTTCTTACACGCGCCACACGCAAACAGCCGCGCTGCGCGCCGATCGATGTGTTTGTTCGCTCGTGTGTCTGGAAGGAAGCGAAATTCCAAGTGCTCTGTCGTGGCCCCCTGTCGTGCCGTTTTCGCGGAAACAATTTTAGCAGATTGGAAATTAAAATTTCACGCGACTCCGTCGCGGTAGCGCCAGCCCCCTCGCCCTTCCCGAGACGTCGGAAGCCCCTTTCTCTTTAAACGCGCCTCGGGATAAGCGGAAGTGCTTCGTTATTGCGTCACGGAGGGGCGTTCCCCAACATCGTTTCCGTGAACCACGCGGGCGGAGATGCCGAGCCCGCCGCGGTGAAAAGTTTCAAGGTGCTTCGCCTCTGTCGCGGACGAGAAAGAACGAAGATGTCGGGCGTCATTTTCCTTCTCTAAGCGCCGCGAGCAGTTGGAAAACGAACTTGATAAAACTCATTTGCGTATGCATATTGGTTCGCATTACATAAATTGTCTTGAGTTACCTTTGTTTTATTTAAAATTTACATTATGTAATATGTAATACATGCATAAATATTTTGATTTTAATTAATTGTAAGAAAGACTGAACTATATTCAAAGACAACTTCAGCTTTTGGACTTTTTGCTATAGGATCATTTAGAAATAATTTTTGGATATGTGTTAAAAGTTTGATAGAATTATAAATGAATGCAAGACGAACTTTTTGGGATATATTAATTGAAGGGAACATTAAGATATGCTTGTCCATAAAAAGACACGAGATGGTTTCCTTAAATACTAATATTTCGTTAAATCAAGTACATTATTTATAAATCTAAAAAATTATCTATAAATTTATTATCTAATAAATTATTATCTAAATGATTTTAGGTTAATTTTAGATTAGATTAACATAAGGTAGAAACAGCTAAAAGTAAGTTTAACTCCTCAATCAATCCAAAATTGACTTTAATTCAATGGAATTTAAATTCCATTTTAATTAGAAAGATTTTTATAAAATCAACGAGTTCAATTAAACCGCCGTTGATTAAAAACTGACTTCGAGTTGATCAAAGAATCTTATCAGACGAAAGAGCGGAGTGCGCTCTATATGTAAGGTATCGCAAAAGGGCGGCGGCGTCACGCCAATACGTTGTCCGCAATTAGACGCTGTAGAGAATCGCGACACGTAAAGCCGTAAAAAGCTTCAATTGCGCAATCGAACTTCGCCGATACCACGTCCAAGTACAGGCGAACAGGAATTTCCGCTCTAACGGCGAACACCGTGAAGAAAGAGAAAGAAGAGGAGAAAGAGAGAGAGAAAGAGAGAGAGAAAAAAAGGAAAACCAGACGGGGACTTTTATCCAGGTGTTTCTTATAAGCGCGGGCGCTCGTTGTACACTCGCAGGCTATTATCCGGGATTACCGGGCCCGCCCGGGTACGAGAGGAGATAAGTACAGCAATATACGGGAGCAAATTTGTTCCCGACGAAGCCGCCACTGGCATCGCCATCGCCGTCGAGGGTAGTTTAAATGAAACGCCGGCAAGGTAAAGCTGGACGAGGTGTCCGCGGATGACAGCGGCGGCTAAGGCGCGAGACCGGCATGTTCATAATTATAGCGACTCCCGAAAGCTTTGCGTTAATATCGCACCCAGTAATTGCGCGCGGCATTAATTGCCTTCGGCATTAACGTTGTAGATGTCACCGCTGAATTGGAGAATGTCGTCGAATGTTGATATGAGTTCGTACAAATGGCCATTAATTTTCAGCAAGCAATTATTTTAATTAGTTATTATATATGCAATAGATTATATTGTTATTATTAGTATTATTATATGTAGTACTATATCTATGTAAAAGGTAATTTTACTGGTGTGACATGTTTAATACAGCTATGTTGTTATATTATAATAATATTACTATACATGATATTAAATGTATAGAAACGGAAGTCATGTAACCTCCCCTCTCCCCCCGGGAGAGCATATAAAGCTAATTGACTATATGTAAATAATATTACCATGTAGATTAGTAAATAGTAATATTATTTTACTTAACATTAACTATATATGTGCAGATCGATATAACAATATTACCATGTAGATTAGTAAATATAGTAATGTTATTTTACTTAACGTTATACATGTGATTATATGATATAATTATGCCATTTTATGATCATACGGTAATAAAGGTAGATTCAGTGATCAATCATTCAGTGATCACTTATCGGTACTTTAAATGTTAGGCAAGAAGAGATGCGACATGCTCGTATCGCATATTTCATAAAATACGAAAAGTTGTACGTTCGACTTATCTATTTTTAAGGGTGGTGCCGTTCGATCCGTCGCGTCGTGACTGATCCGTTCCCTCTGCCAGATGCAATTTCTTCTTGCGTTTCCTTTTCCTTCTATCCGTCTCGCACGATCGTCACGTTTATCTTTTCTCCCGTTCGCCCATTCGGTCTATCCTGTTTCTGTATTTCTTTTCGCTGTCCCACCCCGAGCCTGCCTGTCGATTTCTCCGTCATCGACCCCGCTCGATGAGAATTTGCATAATCTACTTTGTATCGGATTCGAGTGGGTCGAGTTGGTAGCCGGCAATTTTCGGTACGACCCGCTCGATCGATCTCATAGCGTCTGCAAAGACCGAGTTCGCGAGCGCGATAGTTTGCAACCAAGATGAGAAATATTTAACTGCAATATATCCAGCACTAAATGTGACTTTCTAAATTTTTAACATTTTTCGCTAATATATATCATCATATTATCATATCGATTATAATAACAAATTAAGTTACACATTAATATTTCTACATTTATGTGTTCACACTAACAAAAAATGGTATATTGCGGTTTTTGAAATTTTTATAAGTTCTAACATTTAAGAATACTTCTCTCTAATAAAGAAATTATGTCGGTACTCTTATCCTGTCTGAGTCAAGTGCTAATTTGATTAAATTAATGTTTGATGTTTGTGCATCTATAAATATATAAAAAGAAATATATAATAATTAAAGTTTATTTGATATTAAATAAGCGTGAAAGCATATTAAATATTCAATTTGTTAAATCATTATCTTTTAATTTTGTTGTGTTCAGACTTTATTTAAAACATGAAGCATAATATTTTATGTATCAATCTAATTATCTATAATTTATTATTATTAAGTAATAATTAAATAATACTTAATATTAATAGTTAAATATTTATTAGTAATTTTTTTATTAAAATATGACCAGTAATATACTATTTATGCGAACTGTCGCAGAAATGTATAAGCGCACGAATGATGATATATTGGTATATCAGTATTACACCCCCAACTTCGTTATATGCCGAAAGATATTACTCGTGCGTTGGATTTACTCGCACTTTTGTCGACGTATGCCTCTTCATGGCAAACAGCAATCTACAACCACATCTGTCTGCAAATTTGCGGGCGCCGCGCCGGTATAGGTACTCGCGCGCGTGCATACAAGTGCAGGCGTATGCGCGCGAGTCGAAGGGGCTACCCCCTTGTTGCTAAACTCGGGCAAAAAGTAAATAAAGCCCTTAGTCAGACGTAACGTCGGCGTGTTTAGCTTGAAAGTTTCGCCAGACCAGGCTGGTGATGTTAGTACTAGTATAGTCATAGTCGCTGCAGCAGTGGTGTTAGTAATGGAAGTAGTAGTAGTAGTAGTAGTAGTAGTAGTAGTAGTAGTAGTGGTAGTAGTAGCAGTAGCTTCAGGGGTTGTTTGTTGTTGCAGAGAGAATGGCTGATGCGCCGGAGATCGTATGGGGATTCGGTTAGCGCGCGCAATCGCGAGCAGATACTGCAGCGAACGAGAAGATTCAAGGTATGAGACGATGCGATCCGCGCGTCCGGATGGATTACCGATCGCGGTTTATCTTAGACATGAGAGGCTAAATCGATAGCTTCGACAGTTACGCCGTTGCTGCGCCAAACTACAGCGTTATCTGTGTCACGTTTATGCATGGCTGATCGCGAATTACGTTGTTTTTCAACGCAAAGACGGTAGCAAAACTACAAGATCTTTGCTTATTTCCTTTGAATTTTTGTTTTTCGTCTTCCCATTTCCGCTCATATCTATCGATCGTACAAATTACACATGTCGATCCGTGCGAAAGGAAATACAAAGACTTCGCTAAATAAATAAATTTTATTACTTCACATTAAAATAAATTTTAAGGGAATGTTATTTTCTATTCTATTCTCCCAAAAGAGAATTTATTTAATAATAATATTATTTATTTAATATGTTAATTGATAATAATTTGTATTATTTACTTATTTATTTAGTATAATGGTCCATCAGTTTTAAGGAAAATAAATTGTCAGGAATGAACTTACACATCCCGCGTCCGCTTAACTCTTACGCGCGAAGATGTCGGACCTTCGATCGCGATCACGCGACCCTCGGCTAGCGAAGGCATCTTATATTCCATGTCCAATCGTATATACCCGTCTGAGGAATCTGGGCATTATCGGAAACGAAATTCTAGAGAGTTTTCGTCCATCGTTCGGTCGCGCATTGTGCATGTCTGAGAATCCGTAATTGCGTTTCCGCGGTCGCGCGACGGATCGCTAATCACGATCGAGTTGCCGGGTAGCTCAGTGGAATATAATGCTGTAAAAAATAATGGGCGAGGCGAGAGCCGCGGCTCGTGTTTGATAAATTAGCATCGATGGCATTCGGTCCCGTTACGGTCGATATTTAATTGCCAATTAGAGGACGCAAAAGAGGCATTGCTGACGGGTGCTGGCTCGTTTTACCCGGCGCACTCGTGAAAGTCAAGCCTCGTAATGACCGGCCGCAAGATTTATAAACGAAATTAATTACGTACGTACCGCCTCCGCGTTAACAATGCCGCGATCGTATTTTTTTTCTATTTCTCTCTTCTCTCTCTCTCTCTCTCTCTCTCTCTCTCTCTTCCCTTTTATCTTCTATCTCGTTGCTCGTTCTGTCTTTCCACGGTGGCGTATCTTGTCCCATCTGTCATTATCCATTCGCTTTCGCTGTCATATCAATTTCTCGTTTAATTTCACGATAGCATTCTAACTATTAAATATTGATAAATATTATTCTATTTATTCGCGTGGTCAGAGCTGGGTCATGATAGATAAATGACATTATAATTTATACACTGACAGATTAAAAGCATCAATTTTGCCTTTTATTGCTCGGCTTATTAATTAATGCACACATTAAGTTAAATATGCGTCTGGTTCGAACTTTTATATAAAACGTCTATCGAATTAGATATGTCTCCACTGCAAGAAGGTAAATATTAATATTAGACTATATTTTTATTTATACGCAGAACTTTTTCCTCTCAGTCCGCCAATCTCATCTATATTATGGCTCGATATTTTCAATCCATGCAGCAACGGCGTCAGCGCGCGGCAATTCGAGTACTCTTATGTATGAAGTTTATTATGCATCGAGGAGAGAACGGGGTAGAACGTTAGGAGACGCGTTGCGATTCGCAAGATGAAAGATAACGCGGGCGCGCCGCGGAAAGTCTCGCCGGGACAAAATATTCATAACGGTAGAATGAAATTCTGCCGGGTCGGGGAGGATCCCTCCCCATTCACGCTTCACTCCCGGGACAACAATTCCGAGAATAACTTAGTTTCGTATCGGCCGCGGCTAAGTCAATTGCACTTCGGCAACTTGTATTCAATTATTCCATTTCAACCGGGAATGCGCTCACGACCTGATCTCGCGAGATTACAAAGGTTCGAGCTTAACGATTATTCGCGCGGAACACCGCGCCGTGCCGCGCCGCGCTATACGCCGTTCCTGTTACGTCTGCTTCCACTTGGCCGACCCAATGCCGGAAGAATCTACTGTGTGTACACGACGGTAGCGTAGCATTACGCCGCCCGTTACGTTAAAAATCTATTTCGCTTAAACTTCGCAAATTATAAAAGTAATGGAAATTTTACGTCGCATTGAGTCGCGAATAAATGACGCAGCGTTGCATCCCATCGCCCGTTACGTCAAGATAGCTTCTCAAGTTTTGCATATTATAAAAATAATGCCAATTTTACGCTACATCGATTCGCAGATATGGGCGATGTAAGTGCGATTACGAATCCGTGCAATTTCCTCATGCAAATACCGAATCTTGATCAACGCTGCGAAAGCGATTCGCAATATTGTTTTAATATCTAGAAGCTCCGTTAACGAACGTAACGCTGCAACGTTTGTTTACGAGAATGTTTCTTGTCGCTCTAATGAATCGCGCGCTAAATTAGAAACTATATTTGACGAGTGGAAAAAAAATTCAATTTAATCCAATTCCGATTGCAAATACATTTTCGGATTGTTCGAAATTACATTTTCAGCTTTGCGGCAAAAGCTCAACGATTTACATACGATTTACATAAAATGTAAACATTCACAAATTATTATATGCAAAAAAAATCGCAGCACAACGAGAGAGAGTGTTGGTAAAAAATTCGGCATTGCAGCATATGAAATTTATACACATAAAATGTTTTCGCGATTTTATCGCGGCTGTCTAACACATTACGTTACAATTTTCATATGCCTGTACATTATATACATATATTTCATTATCTGCGGATAATTATGTGCCAAATTCTCTTAGTATCCGCGTATCGTTCACCGACCAGTCGGTGTTCTGACGATTAGGTTCGCATACGAAATGTAAGACGGGATCGCTGCGGAGCTAACAGATGAACAGTCCGTGTAGAAGTGGCCCATGCCAAAGTACCGTTATCCGCACGTAAATTCAGTTATACGTACAAAGCTACTACTGCGAACCGCAACGACCACGAGCGTAGGCAGAAATTGAGGGTATGAGGGGCGAACGAGCGGGGGTATAGGAAAGTGGCTCTACACGCAGGGATGAACCTATGCTACGCCTCTCACAAGGAGAAGCAGCCTCGTGACTCGCATATACTACGGCAGACATTCCATTTGTCTGTTTCCTATACACGAGTATACGTATACACGATATACGCATTTCTCAATTCGTCGATCGGTTGACATCGATCTTCGCCTGATATAAAGGGGACAGCGATATTTAACTATATTTACAAGGATCTAGTGTCACTGAACTTTAATTGCAGTTTAATTTACGCTTTGCCATTCTTAATCTTGATTTTGGAAAAAATAAAACTATTATTGATGTTAATTGGAGTTTAATTTATACTTTGCTTTTAATTTTAATTTTAAAAGAAGAATAAACTACCATTGGTTTTAATGGCAGTTTAATTTGTGCTTTGTCTTTCTTAATTTTGTTTTTGGAAATAATTACACTATTATAAACTTTAATCGCAATTTAATTTGTGCTTCGCCTTTCTTAATTTCGATTTTGGAAAAAAGCAAAAGGTTGACTTAAGTACGTCAACGTACTTAATTTATAATCGAGTAATATTCAAAGTCTCTCTCTCTCTCTGTCTTTCTCTCCCTCCCTCCCTCCCTCTTACATCTTTCAATAAAAAAGATATTAAAAGTTAATTTAGATTATAAAAAGTATAGTAATTTTTTTAAAAACATTTACGTTATATTATTTATTTTTTTTTCATTACGCGATATTGTTATTGTATTCCTCTCGTCGCCGCAAATTCATATACTCTTTTTGAAGTAAAATATGTTTGATCTATGTCGTTCCCGCTGGAAAAGACTTGCGAGGTTATCGACGATGGCGTGGAACAAAATGTAAAATCACGAACCGTGAATATCATTTGATTCTTCCGTCTTTTCTTCCTATTTATCTGATCAAAGCAACTCGCCCATTCGTCCCGCGAGCACTTATCTTCTTTGTGTTCACAGTCGAGACGCGCCATCGCTCAAAAATGTTTCTTGCCCCCTTTGACGGATTGGAATGCCGCCGCATCAAAGGTAAATTGAGCCCTTTTGCGACCTCGCCTTCTTGTACTCCGGCTGGCTTTCCGCTGGAGGACGTTGCGCAATTATTCGTGGATCTCCGTAATGGAGCGGAGAGACCGAAGGAGATCGTGAGAGCAACAGCGATTCGATGATCATTGCCAATGGGTAACATCTCTCGTTTATCGCAGAACCGTGAAAGCTCGAGGATCTCTGAGACGAATAACGCGACACAGGAGAGTCTCTTGAAACGTCCCGTCGGGTGCCCGAAGGAAAGGATCGCCACGGACGAAGCATCGCCGTCCCGAAAGAGTGATACGTTCGAGGAAACAGCGAATTTCGGCTCGTCTCTCGTTTTATACGCTTCCCACAAAGACTCGTATTTAGAGACATTGCAACAACGTCATTCGCAGGAAAAAGAATTGGCGGAACGTCTTATGCGTCAAGCATTAAACTCTTGATCGAGACTGCATTCGTGTGAGAAAAGCAGCATAAATGTCTCTCCAATTTTTGGATGTTTGCTCTCGTGAATTATATCACCATTCTGTCTATTTTTATATAACTTACTGATCGATATTTTATCGCGGTTTGCTTTCCGTTTGTTATCATATGCTCGTTTGCTATATACGCCTTGTTTACGCCTACTTTATACTAAAGTGTATATGCCAGTCGATACGTTGATACAAAATATTTAATGCTTTATACAATGCTTTATTTCAAATAATTTTCTTATACATTTCTAATTAAATCAAATAGACTATATTTATATAAATTAATTTATTATTATACTAGTTTAAGCCAAATTTTTGCGTTTCAAAAAGAGTAAAATTATGTAATTATAATAAATAAAAAATGCTTGAAATACAGTGAAAAATGTAGCTATTCATTATTCATTCCTTCTCGATTAACATCAAGCAATTTTATTTTATTCGTAAAATTTGAAAAGGGAAAACATTGATTCATTTAATCTTCATTTTTCTATTACAAAACGAAGATAAATTTTATTCTTCAATTTTGAAACTTCTCAAAATGAAGCTGTTTATCGGTGTAGCGTGTCCACATGCGGATTTCATAGTTAAATTTATCTTAAGCAATTATGTTAAATAGATTACTTCTTGGAATAAATATTATTGTTTTATTGCAATAGTTGCGGATGAATATAATCAATCTGTTTAGTGCTGCATAAATCTGAGCACATTTCTTATCGCACGTTGAATTTTCCAGTGATTTAAATATAATTTGTCTGCTATCTTTCAATCGCAAAAGCGAATTCAACTAGATCGAATGATTCAGCTAACAACAAGCTATGATAAATCGACCGACATTGATACGATGTTTATTAATGATATGTGCGTGAAATTTGTGTATTTGAAATGTATTACATATGTAATAATTCCATTGCGTATTTTTGGATGATAAATTCTATCCTTATCAGCCATTAACTTGATTCGCGTCGTGTTGCCTGGTTTTATAGGACGAAGTTACCGTCGTTTTTTTTTTATCATAAACGCAGCGTCTCGGATACAGAACAGATTAATTCCAAGTCGAGTAGGTGTGACGCAGTTTATCAGTAAGTATAGTCGTTATTAACTCCGTCTTTAATCGTATTCCAATATTATGCAATTGTATAAATTTGTGATTTTTACATTGGTTATATGCTAAAATATATTTCATCGACATTTTTCGATCGAGCAACCGGCAAAGAAACGATCATATTTTTGGATGTTGCATTCCGCGGATTTATTTCTAAATCTAACTCAAATATTTATTTATTCATGTTATAATATAAAATAATAACAGCAAGATGTGAGCGAATATTATTTGATATGTAAAATTTGAAAAATGCAATTAAAAGCAACAAGTATTTGCGTGACAATCGTTCTTGTATGAAATTGACCGCGCGACTTACGAAATCTCGTCGTTATCTTAATTAGATGCGCTTTGTTGCGTCCGTGCTTCATTTGCGAAATGTTCGCGAGTATCGAACGTGTCGCAGTTTTAAGATGCTTTTCACGTTGACGCTCGACGCTCGTTTTCAGCAAGCAAAAATCTTCAGAAATAATATCTTTTATATATATATATATACCCATAAAATATTTTATTACTTAAAAATATTACTTGAAAATAATTAATATTTTACGTATTTTGAAGTCTATGTTTAATTGTGCTGGGACGATTAACAACGATTCAGCGACGACGCTGCATATTAAACAAATTCAACTTCGTTTCTTTGACGCTAGCGTCAAAGCGAAATCACCACGTTCACCTTGTTAACGCTCATTTTCAGCGTCTCATGAATTGGCACCTTTATGCAGCTCTATCTTTTTACTGTTGCAACGTGATTAAGATATCTATTATGTGCGATTAATATTGAAAGTGTCGTACAAAGTGTCGCGGTCGTTGCAGTATTCTAGTGATTAATGCATGCCTAATCGTAATTAACGTATTTTCGCGAACAGATGTTGTGTGAAGGCCATGAAGAAGCAACAATGGGGAAAGGAGGAGATCAGGAGAAGAGGAGGAGGCTAGGGAAGCATCGGGTGACGGCGGAGCAACCACGAGGTGAGATCTCATAATGTATCCCATTATCCGTTGTTGGTGGAAGTAATTGTTTGTTTACGCAGTAGTGTGTTTCAAATTTAAATATAATAATATATACTGTACATAACTTATCGTGTAATATAAAATAGAAAACATTTTGAGTATATTAAGATTCTCAAAATATTTAGTTTCATGTTTGTAAAATATTTATAAAATAATTTAACAAATATATGTAAATAAAAAAATATAGATATATATATAATATAAAATATAAAATATTTCACAAAATGTTCAAGATTTATAATTATTCAAATTACATCAAGATTAGATTTTTTCTAATCAAATTTTATGAAATTAATAAAAAATTAGAAAATTATGTAATTTTTAAATTAAATATTTGTTATTACGAATAAAAATCTCTTAGTACGGGATAATTTATGAATCGACGAATTTATTTTAGACATTATTTTAAATTTGATAGATTTGAATTTGTTATAGATCAACGTTGTATGTATTATATAACTTCGCTGCTACGCATCGTACCGGTGAGTAACTAATTATTTTCTGATTTATTTTTGAGGTAATAGATTTATAAAAAAAGGTTATGCTAGATACATAGGTATAAAGCAACCTTCAACTATTATTATAATATAAATGTTTAAGTTTTCAAAACAATAAATGCAGCAGTAAAAAATCCAGTAATATATTATGTTTCTTTAATGTCGAAATATATTACCTATTTCTACGGTTATAAATATAGAGAAGATTAAAATTTTATATTACGCACGTACGAATATTATATATAAACATCATTATGATATCTCATAGATCCATTGTTTTGTAATGGATGAGCTATAACGGATTATGGTAGATATTTAATTATGGATTCTCCTTTCATTATTGTATTGAAATCGATGTGTTATTATGCTTGAGGCTACATTTGCATAAATATGTATACACGAAGTAAAAATATGAGATAAAGCTCATCAATGTTCATTGAAGTATGAATATCATATCTAAAAAAAATAATATTAAAAAAAGTAAAAATAAAAACTTGAAACACGTTTTAATATTATTTAATCATTATTTGTCTCAATATATTAAAATTAATTAAGTTTCTCAACCTAAAAGAGTAATTGTAAGTTCCTTTTTTCTACATGGGTAATAGCAGTTAGAACAAAATAGTTGAATATAGAAATTGAGTTTAATAAAAATAAACAGTTCTGTGGATATCAGAAAAAGATTATTAAAACAATTTTCTTAGAATAACGTTGCTTAAAAAAGAAACAAGAAAGAAATAAAATTATAATGCAAATAAAATATTAACGTTCTAAAAGTATAAAGCAGTGGAGCTCGATGATGCAAGAAAGTAATATATTTAAATATTCTTTAAATATACATGTAGATATAATATATAAGTACAAGCATAATTGAAAAAGAATTATTTCAGTAATGCCATATTGCACATAATTAATTTTATAAAAAACGCATTAATGGATATTAATAATTGATATTTGTTCTGATCATTTTTTAATTCTTATTAATATTTATTCTCATAAAGCGCCAATTTTAATATAATTTTTTGTAGCCCATCCATCTAATTAATTGACAAAATAATTTTAATAGTTTTACTGACCCAGAACGCATTTGTTAACGCCTATCTGTCGCGACAGGTGAACCATTGATAAAACCCGTTTGTCGAAATAGCGATCGTGCATAGAAATGCGGAAAATACACGCTATTATGCGTACAACAAATGTCTAATGCGAGCTGCAACGCAAAATTAGTGAATAAATTCGTGATAAATAAGTTAAAATATTTGATAATAATATAAATCTTTTTTAATATCAGATATTTAAATATATAAATATATATATAAATATCTGAAATATACACATATCTGTGTGTGTGTGTGTGCATATATTGCTTGAGAATTAAATATTTTAATATAAATAATATAAAATTGCTATTAATTCTAAATTAACCTGTATACAAAAATTTTTTTTATTTTATGACAAAATAATTATTAAATCACATCATTTTATTTAGCTTTGTTATAAAGCTAAGTTATTATTATAGACTGTAAAAATTAGGATATAAAATTAGGATACTGTTACCAAGAAGTACAAATGAAAACTATTAGCGCGGTTTTCATTAATCGGTACAATAATCTACGTAAGTAAAATATTTCGTCTGCTAGAATTTATATAGCACTCACTTTACTTTTATTTATATATAACTGTAAGAAATACCTATATATGCACTGCAAGAATCTTAAAATTTACAATATTTCTTTTGTAAATTAAAATTCTATTATTTGTGACTTTTTACCAAAGTCACAAATACACACTATCTGTAACATACATTTTATTTTTATTATTTATATTTATGAGATTGCTTTATAAATTGCCTCAGACAATTAGTAATTCATGACATATATGAAAATGTGTCACCAGACAAATAATACATTGATGCAGTGAACTCTCATTTCTCTGCGTATGCGAGAATGCAAATATTGCAAATGCATCGATCCGGGATCAAATATTCTTTCTAATTCTATTTTGGCCCGTCCATTTTAAGGCACCAAATGTCTATGAGATATATCATATTTTTTTATATTTGCGTTAACTGTGGATGCATATTCATACATGCACATATATTATTGGATACAATTTTTTTAAATAAATTTATCTCCGTTATCTAAAAATAAAACAAATATTACTTTATCACTCAACGATCGATACGTAATAGCGAAATTATTGACTAGATCGATAATAATCCTGGGCTAATCCCGTAACATATAAGACCCACATATAAGATTTCAAATTATCACAATAATCAATATTTCAAAAAAATTGCATGTATCGAATTATATATTCGTTCTTCTAAATAAATTCTTAAATAATTGTACAATTTCTTAGAAAAGTTTTCTTTTTCAGGTAGAAACTTTTACAAAATTTCATATATATATATATATATATATATATAAATGAATTTTTTTCTGTTTCTTGTTTAAATTATCCAAATAAACGAATCAAACAGATAACACAAGGAACATAAAAATATTATAATACTTGCCTCAATATTGTTCCACCGGCATTCAATGCCTCCTTTTGTTCCCAGAACGAGATAGAGTTGTCAGGTTCATCGTACTCGCAAAAACACTCACGAAAATACTCGCGAAAATACTCGCGGCTAATTATGATGGCGGAGTAATTATCAAAAAAGTCTTTTGCGCGACCTTTTGTACGGCAGTCTCGCTTATAATACGACAGAATATCTCGTTCTGTAATTATGTAAAATAATAGTTCATTGTAATAATTGTAAGATATGAAAGCATTTGGTATCTTTATCCTTGTCATGTCTCAGGAAGTAATATAATGACACATGGAACATGTAAGTACCGCTACCTGCTTGCTCAAATGTCAGCGAGAGAATGGTGTGGCGACTTTGTGTACATAACAATGTGCTGAATATCGCAAGACAAAGACCAAGACCAAGATCGTACGTTAACCAGCTTGTTGACATAACAATATATTCAAACTATAAATTTATTTAAATTATTTTGTCTTTTGGTTACATTTCTAGTTAATTTAAACGAGCTGTTATTATAGATTAAATTCATTAAATTTAATGCTTATTTGGAAAAGAAAGTTTATTATTTTGATCGGAAAAGATATCTATTTATATACATGCACACATACTTAAAGTTAAATTTAAAAATTTTATACATGTATGTGTATCACAAAAATATTAGTACATACCTATATACATATATTACAATTGTTATAATTTTATTCTTTTAGCAGGTTTTTAATGTACATTGTGTGCAAAATATAATTAATTCTTTTCTTTAGAAATATGATTGATTACTCCGCTTTAAAAAATTATTTTTATTAATTATTTTACTTTGAAATGCCAAAATATTGATTATCTGTTTCCGCGGATGAACAGTTTTATTTTTGATCGTGTCGCGATATCGTTAGTTTCTTGGCAAGCTAACTGGGTAGCGAATCCTACCAAGAACTCACACTCACATACTTTGTCGCACGAACGTTTATATTGTCGAGACTCGGTTGGCGGGTCGACAAGGTATACCCGTAAATAAATTGCGCCCGTACCCAGGAGATTAGTTTGAGGATAAAATATTTAAACTTAATTCCATCCAAATAAATAATTCACTTAATATCCGGCGATTCGTATGCCCGCCATATCGTTACCCCCTTGATGCCGCGACGAGAGTAATATATCTGAGCGTAAAAACATGAATACGTACATTATACGCGACTGATACAAAATATTTTTCCAAAGTTGGAATTGCCCTAATACGTTATTATTGAAGATTGAAATTTTAACAGTGTCGAAAAGAAAAAGTGAATCACTTTAATTTATACAAGGAGAGTAAAATGTTTTGAAAAAAATATTACAAGTAAAAGTTATATATGAGTATTGCTTAAAACTCTAATAAAACTCGTTTATTTTTCTCATTTTAATTCTCTGTATGTTTGCGCTTTTAAGTATTTTCTATATCTTTGTAACGTGTGCGTCTTTACATGCAAATGAATACGTGTGGTATACATAATCGTTACGTACAGCAAACTTGTCTTCCACACGATTCTGAAATTATTCAAAGTTCTTTCTACTTAGTCGACGACGATCGTGGAAAACGCTTGCCAAGAACAGAGAGATGACTGGAGCCGACGAGCGTCGAAAGAGCATTTTTATCGGCCATGATAAAATGGTGTTCTAGTCGAGTTAAAGTTAAAGATCTGGAAAATCAGCGACTGTAAAGTTCGTCCCCTCCGTGTTGCGGTTGTTCTCCTGAATATGTAAACGCGCTACGGTTATTCGGGAAGATGATTCTGCCGCTACGGCCATATGGCTAAATCTGTTATTACGCTTCTATAATCATGCGCTGTTCCTGAACAATTCATCGCCCGCGGCCAAAATTATTTTCACAGATTTCATAGAAGCGCCAGCGTTGCTTGTTTTTCAATTTGCCCATGCTGAAATATTTTTCTCATTTTGCGTCGCTCTGGATGTTTTTGACTTTTGAACTTTTTATTTATAAAAATTAATAAATAATTGATGCAATAGAAAAATATGCATATAAGTGTGTGAAATTTGGTAGGACATACATACAAAACCATTTTTGTTATTTCTGAAGTTATAAATTATATAAAGTTAATCACACATTATATGCTGTGTGCTCTGAAAAAATAATCAATTATCCTACTTCACGCTGTCAAGAGCCCTCAAATAAAGAGGTGATTTATAATTCGCATTAGCTTTCAGAATAGAATTCTACTCATAATTTTACACGCTGTATATTTTAATTTAATATATGCGCACATTATTATATATCTTACACTGTCAAATATTAAAGAATGAAATTTAAACCATACCTTGAGTTAAATAACATTTTGTTATTTTTAATTGCCACGTGTCGAAATTCATTATTTTAACACAAAAACAGTATTATTTTAATTCCATTGGTTTAATTAAATTAATGGCATGTTAAGTAGGAGTAGCGGCTACCTATAGGAATGGTTAAAAATGACTCAAATTGAGTATAATTTGATACTATACGAATTTAACAGTCATATCTTTTAATATATCTTAAATATATCTTTTAATGTATGGGACAATCTACGTCACTTTTACCCCCCATCTGTCCAAAATTGGTATGGACGGATTTTAATGACTAAGGGCGGAAAATGTTCGTCTTGAAAAGAGCTTTCGAAATATGCGCAATTCAACATGGCGTCATGTTGGATCTGAAATTTTGAATTTATTCCTTTAAGCAGTCATAACTATGACGCCATGTTGAATTGCGCATATATGCCACACGCCTTTCGAAAGCTCTTTTCAAGACAAACATTTTCCGCCCTTATAATCATTAAAATCCGTCCATACCAATTTTGGACAGGTGGGGGGTAAAAGTGACGTGGATTGTCCCATATATGCATAAAAATATATATGTATATACGTATTATACATATAGAGGTATACTTTTTAATTCTCCAAATATAATATTATCAATAAAATTACATCTCAGAGTCTGACATGTGATTATAATTGTCTGAAACAGACTTAAGAATTTGAATAGGTCAAATATGAAGATATTATTTTGTTGAGAATTATAAAAATATAACTTAATCTGAAAAAAGAAGAAAAAAATATTTAAACATTTTAATTACTGTAAAAATATATTTGTCTGCGATAGATTTTTCGTTTCTCTTAAAAATTAATCTTCTTTCCAAATTTATTTTCTATTTTTGAATGCGGTTGCCGGTTGTCCTACATTTGGTCCAACCATCCAAATTGACCAGTCAATATAAATCGAAGATATCCAAACTTTTACTTGAGAATCTCTATAGCTGTCCTGCTCTATTCGACCCCTATCGCGGCGGTGAATCTCTATCTAACATTCTAACTGAATAACAATAAGAGAACGGCGCGTTACCAACCGTGAGGGTTGATCGATCCACCGGTTGCGCGCGCGCTCGCCGCATGCGCGGAATTAACCCGCCGACACGCCGCGAGTCGCGCGAGCGAGAGAAAGAGAAAGGCGCTGCCGACCGATAACTCTCGCGAAGGTGCCCGGGATCCGTAAATAAACGCACGAGTCTTTCCTCCTTTTTTTTTGTCACCCTTTCGGGGTATCTCTCTGACGTGTCGCGCGCGGCAAGGGAAGACGCGCGGGCGTGGCCGCGCGAGGGGTGCGTGCGTGCGTGCGTGCGGTTAGCTCGCGTCAGCGCGCGACGTGTGCGCGTCGTCGCCCATCGTGCGGACGTACCCGGAGTCGATGATACCATCGACGGCGACGGCGGATGTACGGTGAACGTCGATCGGCTAACTACGCCATCAGGCTGCCGCCAGCAAGAGGGGAGGACGTCTGTCTCGCGTGCCAGCACACATCAATGGTTCAGGTGAGTGCGCGAGAGTAGCACTCGGTGCAAACGTCAAGGGGGTGCACTCGTGGCGAGTGTGGGGGCTCGCGCCGCTCGCGGTGACGTTGGAGGAGTTGCTGCTCGCCTTGTTTGTTGTGTTGTCGTTTGTCGTTGCTGGCGAACATCAGCTGTGCCCGACGACGAGCAGACCGCGAGAGAGATGTCGCCACTCGAGACGAAACCACCCCTCACGTGGTGGTGGTGGTGGTAGCTTTCGGTTGCTATTGCTTTCCGTTTCAATTTTTTATCTCTCTCCCCCCACCCCCCGTTTGATATAGCGTCGAGTTATCGACGCGTTGCTAAGGGCTAGATAGTCTATCCTGATTTTTAATTGATGTAACAAGTTCGTGCAATCCATAATGTCGGCAGCTACGCTGCTATCCTGCTGCCTTATTCATAATTTATGACATTGATGTACAGCTTTCCTGCGCGCGCGCGGATATACGCTTCGTCCGTGATGGATGCACGTATTTGCGCGCGATGCGTTATTATTTGTATCCGCTGTCATCGATGGTGGCTAAGATATCCGGGGTCGATAGGTACGCTTATGAGTTTTCATATCGAGCTATGATATTTTGGAGAAACTTTATTTGCAGCTGTAGGAAATCACGTATTGATAAACAATAAAAACGTTATAATATCATACGTGATATTAAATCTATATTTTACCCGGGGAATTCAAATACATCGTGTGCAAATAGATTTTTTTATCAAATAAATGTGGAATAAAATAAAAAATCTCGATAAATTTATACCTGTACTCTTGCTTGTAATAAAAAAATTGTATGTACCAAATATCATTTTAAACTCTTTTAAATTCGGAACAGCATTAATTGACGAATCAATTCAATCGCTTCGTAATCCTTAATTCCTGCGATAAAATCGTATATACGCATGGAACAGAAGTGGAGAGAGGGAGACGGTTTTGAGCACAATGAGTACCAACACACACGAATCGCCTCGTAATCACATAGTTCCCGTAACAGTGTTCAGCATCTTGCGATCGCGCGAGTGCAGGACCATGAAAATCGCGCAGCATTCAATACAACTATTAATCCGCGATCCGTGATGGGGAGGGGAGGCAGATGTTGGAGAAAGGGAGCGAGGTGCGCGCGGCTTAAATCCTGTATAATCAGTTCCGGTTCTGTGGCGGTCCTTTATGTAAATGGATAATGGTTCTACAGCGGTTGTGGCTGGGTTCCTAGACGGCGAGTACGTTGCTACTGCCGAAGGGCAGTTCATTAACTGCCAGACCGGGTTCGATGAGAGAGTTGCGATTCGACAGGGAGAGCGAGAGAGAAAGAGAGAAGGGCAGAGGGAGAGAAACGAATGGGCGCGCGCGCGGTGTGGCTTTGAAGTGGTAGGCGCCTCGCGGGCGTCCAGCGCGGAACAACGAGAATTATCTTCTATTTCTCTACGTTCGCTCTTCTCCCTCGGCATCCGTTTATGCCCCGTCCATCCCTTGACACGCGCGCATCTATACAAGAATACGCTCCGTTGATTGGGACGCTTTAGGCGAGGCAATAATCGTGCCGATTATCTGGCCCTGTAAAAGCTGTCTTAATGAGTTGACGGCGAACGAGGGGTGTTAATACACGGTGCTTTCGTATTCATTTCGTATTAGGTTTCACGATCTCGCGATGGAAAATTGTTGGCTCATATATTAACGTGAAGAAACAGGGCGCTTCGATTTTCGTCCGAATAATGAATATATTGCATGCAAGTAAATGGATTAAAAGTGATGAATATTGCCGAGCGAGCAGTTCGTATGTTGCTTATCTAACAAAATATACAATATACAATTACTCGATATAAACTTCGTCACAGTTTATATTAATCGCTTGAGAAGTCTCGCGACGGTTTAATTTCTTTACGTGCATGTAATTAAGGACTGCTCCAAGTTATAACGGATATAGAAATAGATTATAGTATTTGTGTCACGGTTCCAGAATGAGCAATTAATGTTTGAGGGTACATTACTCGCTATTGCATCGGAACTGATTTCGCGTAATCTAATTTCTTTATTTTCTGAGAGCGGCGAGCGGCATTCTCTATGAGAGTGTAAAATGCACCTAATATTTTATTTCGATACAGTTTTCTACAGAAATTTATATAACGTGGCTTAAGATAGGAACGCCAATGCATGCGTGCGTAATTGTTCGTAATCTAAAAAGCAGATTATAATGATAGCAGCTTATTTAATGACTCCCTGTCGAAATAATCTTTAACGGCGTAATCACTGTCCGCCTAGTGCGTAGACAAAGTTTCTCAAACACGCGAGTGATGATTTTATCCATATTTTACGCTTCCATAAGCCTGTATATTGCATGAATGCCCGTGTGGAATCGACGGCGGTTTTTTCCTAATTACGGATTCATCGCGCGTTAATTCGTCCACTCTGCTACGTTGTCCCGTTAATTATCGGCTCGGCTCATCACTCCGCTTGGCAATTATTAACGAATAAATCTAATAATTAACAGCGTTTCATTAACGGCCACATCGATACCGACGATTATTTATGTAAACTGTTATTATTTATGTTTTAATTGCGGCACGTTTATTATTCTACATCAGGTACATTAAAGCCCTTTTTCCCACGATGCTAGTCGACGAGCTCGTAATGGTTTACGCCAATAGTTTTTACGCAAGTAACAATAGGAGCGTTAAGTTTGCCATGTTAAATGATAATAATTATTACGCTCGCAAAATATTAAAGAAGATTATTATTCATTGGAAGTATAATCATTTCTGGCATTGATTAACGGAATTTATGAGTGTTCTGTGTTCTCTATGTACATAAATACGAATGCACATTCAGCAGAAGAGATTAAAAAGTTCTACATTTCGTGTTTTTTTTTTAAATATGTGGCGCAATTTCTCTCACTGCTTTCACCTTCTCATTCTGTTCATCGATATTCCCACAATAACTCGCTGCCGATGAACGTTTGATAAAATATTCCGGTCATCTCAAAGCTTTCCACATATTTCCACAATGAATAATTAAAACATGTGGTGCACAAACAATACTCAAAATTCTAAAAATAAAAGAATAGATCAAGATATTTGCAATATGACAGTTTTTATTAGATCGGTGCAAATTTTCAATTTTTAAGTAGTTGGCAAAAATGTTACGATTCTAAAATGGGATCAATATAATTCGTTAACGCTATCGGTATTGATTTCAAATAGGTATTGATCATCAATGTCCGACTGACGGGCTGAAATGGATTTAGAATTACGGTGCTCAGGTGTGCGCGCTCTGCAGAAATGTATCGTCGAACGTTCGTAACTGGTTTTTCGCTTCGCGTTACGTCACGTCGTCGAATGAGCTGACGAAAATCAGCGTCCGTATAATCCGCCGGATGCTTGATCGGCCAGCCCGGAGCGAAAATATAGAGTACTCGACGATATACCGACCTCGAAACGACCAATTTATTCGCGGTCGAGTTACCCTTCTGTGCCACTGCTCTCGTTGATAGTATCTCCTGCCAGCGAGCAGCGTCCGAAATCATCGGTCTGAACTATCGACCTCCCGTGTATTTGGGATGCGAGGATGTCCGATAGAGTCCTCTTTTTCATCCCCCCCTCTCGTCCATCCAATCTCTCGCTCTTTCGCTCGTCAACCTCGTAACTTGTTTGATTTCAATCATTTTCGAGTGTTTTCAATACATTTTCCAAGTGTTTTCGATGCGAGGCTCGCGAGAGCGCGACCAGGTATATTGTTTTATCGTTTCCGGCTGTTTTCAATGGGCTCGGGGATGCGTGCCGGATATGCGAATCGAAAACGTTTGCATTATAGTGGATGCCGAATACCGACACCGTCCGTCTGAAGTCCCTCGGCGCTCTGGACGAAATATTTTTATTTGTTTATTTATTTATTTATTTTTTTCGACATCCATGCACGCTTCCGTTTTGCACGCTTACACTCCCCGTCATTTTTCACATGATACACAGCGCTGATTCTGTATGATGAAGTACGATCTTGGAATACGCGCTGCCGTACCGTGCTGAATTTGATGAAGGGCCCTTATTAGAGAACGAACACCACGTATTTTCGCATTCCAATCGCCGAATATAATATTTACAGATTCCCCGAAATAAGAGATATGCGAGAGAGTAATTTAATTTCACGTTCGAAAAATTCTCGAAAAAATTTTTCCCGCGTTGTTACGCATTGTTATACGTCAGAGAGTATGAATTAAAGTAATCCAGGTCGTTCGGCATTATTTAATTTATTTTTCCCAGAGAAGTATGCAGCTGAATTTATCACTCTATTTAACGCGAGTTTGTCGAACATTTTTTTTCTTTGCTTAATTAAGATTCGGCATATTTGCTCGGGAATTTAAAGTAAATTATTGTATAGGAAGTAAATTGTTTCCAATTAATTAAAATTTTGTGCGTATCTCGTTACATTTAGAGGCAATATATTATTAAATTACACCGCTAAATGTACTCCTACGGGTATACGTATGCGTATTTCAACAAATTAAAAACCGTATTCACACAATTCACATTTCACGTTTAACGTTTTTAGGATATCATTTTTTATTCGTTACACCGGCGCATATTTAATCAGTCCCGGCTGATTTTCAGCGTTAGCAATGGCGCTTCGTGCATGAGATGCAATAATTACTCGCCGAGACGACTCCGGGTGACGTAATTTACATGTCTGAGAAACAGAAAACTCGACGAAGTAGGCTTGACTGCCTGTCTCGTCTTCCGTGTTTCCCAAGTCGTCGTGGACCACTGTTTGCATCGTCGCGTCGCCGCGCCGGCTGCCAGTGACACGTCTTAGAATCACAGCTTGTTTAATTATCTCAGAAGTTATGCAAAGCAAATACGTGCAACGGCAGGAAAATTGAAGATGCGCTAATTATCGCGTAAAGACGCAAAAAGATGGGTTCGTGAGTAAGACAGGGGGCGAGAAGGAGGAGTAAGAAGAAAGAAGAGGGCGAAAGGGAAAAGGTAGTTGCTTAATTGCAGTGGTTTCGCCACTCGACGAGGATAACTCTCGTCTTTAACTCCTGCGGCGGTGATATACTTCTACTCTCTGCGCGACTTTGCCGTAAGATTCCCTTTCCAAGCACTCCCATCGAAAGCGACTAACTAGCTTTTGCACCCATATGCAGTCGGTAATTACACGAGTAACGTTTCTGGATGACAGATTAAAAGGGTTCCTTGATATTTTGCTTGGAGCGCTCTCGCAACGGTCTTTAAATACGATACAAGACAACAAATTAAAAAAAAAATACTTTTAGTTACGTTAGAACGTAATTCTCGTCTTTCTATCTTTAAAGTACCTCTTAAAGTATTTTATTTCATTGTTATCCGACGTTGTTATCCATAAAAAAATCAGGCGAATTAAAAGAAAGTAATAAAAATTTAACTTGTGAAGTTACAGGTAAGAAATTGATTTTGCAGAGCGAATTTCTATCAATTCCCCTTTTAATCCACTTATTTTCCGCCGATGGAAGATGAAGTAGAAATTTATTAGCAGATAACGAAGTCTGGCATACATTTTCATGAGCAAGCACACCGGAAGCGCTGGAGACAGACATCAAAAGAGTGGCGCCCGAATGATAGAGTGATTTTTGCTTCCTCATAGAGGAAGCTTTGTTTTCGTGAAAATTTTATCAGCGTCTGCTTAGTATAAAACGACTCAACGAGATATCGAACGTTCTAACGCTGCTCCCGGTTCGAGAGATACCGCTCTCGAGGGTTCGATAATACGCACGTCGGCCTATCGTCTCGGCCAGGGGAATGGGCGAGATTCGTTTATTATCGCGGACCGCATCTCTCTCGAATGGCCCTTTTCAGCCGTTGTATCCGATGGTTGGCGGTAAGGGAGCGAGGATAGAGGGAGGTGAGGGACGAGTTTCAAAGAATTTCCAATTCTCAGCTTTTCAGTGGCGCCTTCGACGTTGGCGCCCGTGCACGAGATGGGTTACCGTAATGAATGGTATTCAGTTTATTCTCGAGCTAAGTTACGTTGCAGCGCGCCGACCGCGACGTTGCACCGGCGGCGGCGTAGCGCGGCGCGGCGCGGCGAGGCGCATCCAGGCACTGAACCAGAAGTAAAATGGGACTGCGGCGAAATTGAAAGGCGGAATTTAGTCTTTATCCGTTATCTGCACGCGAAACTCCGCGCTCTCTCTTTCTCCCTTTTCTTTCCTCCTGTTATACGTCGGCATTCGCGGCCTTTCTTTCATGCCATTTCGCAGCAGCATACTCCGATACGGAATAGAATTTATCGTATGTTTTTAGGACGGCGGAATACAAAATATACGAAATAAAAGCAGGCACGTAAAAAAAATGTATCATTAACAGAGAACGTGGATTAGCGTACTAGGAGATAACAAATCAAGATTGATATCGGGCAAAGTAAATGGAAGCAGTCTGTAGCGAAAAAAAGCAATAAATGTGAGAAAACTGTTCATGCTAGATAAACCAATAATTTGATAAATAACAATGAATACATGAATATTGTGCAACAAGAAAAGACTTATTGTATGTAACGTATACCTACTTTTCACAAATGAATGATAATTAAAAATATCTGAAACGTAAATGTGTTATTGAAATATGTATAAAGAATTTAATTAGACGAAAGCAGCAACATCGGCTAGAAATACATTATCGTTCATTGGTCACTTTTCTATTCATTACAGATACCTTTATTTGTAAGTTTTTTATATATATGTCGAAAATATCTCCACGTATTTCCACGATGCATAATAAAGAAAATTATTTAAAGAATGAATAGCGGATGTGAATAATTAGCAATAAAAGCACGAAAAATATATCTGTCCGATAAGAAAAATATTTAAAGAATGAATAGCGGATGTAAATAATTAGTAATAAAAGTCCGGCAAATATATATATATCCTTCTTTCATTCCCTTAATTTATTAACAACAGGAGGTATTGTATCCGGATTTTCTCGTCAATCTAACATACGGGGTACGCGGATCTCCCATCAAAAACTGCGAAATCGCGCGTCAGCTCGCGGTTTTCGGACAATGTCATGCATAGAACATGCGTCCGTTATCGAAGCCGTCCGGATGGCATCCGGAACGTCGGGATATGAGAGAAAAAAATACACGAGAGTCATCCTGGATCTCTTGTGGTGGTTGAGCGTGCGGAAATGTGATCGCGCTGCACGTGTAGCTGCGTTGCAAAAGTAATTTCGCACGGATGTGCGAAGGCTGCGCGCTATCACGCGCTGTGGACCAGAATAAACAATCGGCACTCTCGTAATCTCCTGTCGCCCGCTGAATTACAGAACATTATTGATGAGCGTATAAATGCGGGATTCCGGCGGTCACCGAGTGCCGGTCTATCGCTTCGCGCGGAACCAAGAACGTTCAAGAGATTCGTTTTCAAGATGTATTATTGGTCTTTAACACGTTGACTGCCAAATACGATAATTAACTCGTACTGCCTCGATTTGCATTTAAATCGCAGTTACGAAGAGATTTGTAGGAAATATTTAATAAAATTGACAGTGGGCTTCTGGGGTAAGAATAAAAAATTAATTATGGCGTCAAAAAACTGAAAATTTATTCACAAAAAAATTTGATTCTCAAGTCCATAAAAAACTAAGAGATTTTTTCCCAAATATGGCTTGATAGTCAACGTGTTACTTAATTACCATGATTTTAGTAACAAGATTTTAATACTTAGTTTAAACCATGGTGCCAGTTTTTTTTTGTGCTTATATATAAGAGAACCGTGCATCGCATACGCGAGTGTGTAATTGCCAACGTAAAAAGTCAACGAATTAAAACGCAGCCGAAGGAATTTAGTTCCTGGATGTCTAATTTTCTAAATTGGACGGGAGATTTTCACAGACAGGTTCGATCCGGGGTTTTATCTCCGCCCGGAGCGATACGGTCGTTCCGCGATCCGTGAGCGCGAGCGAGAACCGCAGCCCAAATACACAATTTGATAATGGATTAGTTGTGTAATGTGCACACATTCGACGGTCGATTCCAGCCGGTACACGCGCGCTACACGCTGCAGACTGAATCAGTGATAACAGCGTGTTCGCATAATCAATCATGCCGTGACTCCACCTTCCGTACACATCGGCACCGTCGCCGCGCCTCCGTTAGAGTACTTCACGTACCTATCGTTAGTGTCTATACCGTCGGGTCCTCGTGTACCATGTAGAGACGTGTAGAGCTGTGCATTGACAAGCAGCTACCTGGGTGCGCACATGAGTTTCCATCCTGTTCGAATTACCCATAGGTCGTCGGAACTTCGTACGACTATCGATGTCCGTGTGTTCTGACAGCTTTTGGCTATTTGACTGTAATCGATATGTTCGATCGTTCGTAAGAACGCGGAAAATGTGCGCAACAATTAGATGCAAGGACGGTTTGAGATTTCCGATCAGGCTCAATATTATTAGCGATCCGTGCTCGCTATCGCTGTATTTTGCCGCATCGAAAATACATCTCTCGCTTTTTATTTTTTTACCCCCCTTTTTTCCTTTTTTTTAGTTACAACGCTGTTTCTGAGCCTGTTACACATTTGCGTAAATGCTCTTTGCCTCGGGAATGAATATCGACTAACCGCGCGCGCCCTCGATAGTTGTGTTGTCCGACCGACGTTGATCGGCTTCGGCTACGCAAAGCGCAGATCCGCCTATCGATCTTCCTCTTTCATCTCCTTCACGTGGATCATAGTTGCCGTTACCGCCGCGCCGCAATCGCCGCGTATTTGCAAGCGACGTCCGCACGAGCTCCCATTGCTTACCAATGGGAGGCGCGGCATTTATCGGAGAAACGATGCTATTTTGTGGTGGACTCGATTGACGAACGTTTGATGTTACTGTGTGACGTCGAACGCCGATCGGATTCCGCAAGCAAGCATGATGAGATCAGAGAAAGATCATCCGTATTCAAACAGTTTGAAATTTAAAATCTCACGGACGAAAGGGAGAAAGTGTATTACATACACTTTTCAAATAGTACACACGTACACATATCAATCTAGAATCGTAATAAATATCTCATACGAATTCGAAACGCTCTTCCGCAAATTCTGCTGGTTTAATTAAACTCCCCTCTCCTCCAAATCTTTAAATATCAATCGATACAGAGACTGATCGCACGAGGTCGCTCAGTTATGTACATGATCTCATGCCGTGGTTCATTTTTAATGGACTTCAAGAGAGTTTCCCCTCGAGCTCGAAAATATTAAATTTCTCCCTCTTTATGCGGCGGCTGCGTCGCCGGTCGCGCGTCGCCGGGAGGGTAAAAGCGGATAAGAGGGGTTGGATGGCCGTCCCTCGAAGAATCGCGGAATCGAGACACTTCCGAATGCACATCCCAATGCATTCTGATATTACCCCGCGACGAGAGCGAGAGAGCCTCGAAGCGCGCGCCCGGCCCTCTCTTGCAATTGTAATGAGCGTCCGCTGCGCGCGACGTAGGGGATTTGCCGACAGTAATAGTATGCAAACATCCTTGCGGAGGGAACACGACGGAGGACGTCTCTCGTCCCTCTTTTACCCTCTTTTCCCGCCACAGCCGTGCGCGACGTCACGACGAGTTAATATATCTGCCCACCAGACACGGAGGACACACCAGGACACCGGTGCGGTGGTTGTCCTCTTCGGGGCGGGACGTCGACGGCGGCAGGAATTTTCTCGCGTTTTACACCGGCGTGCACGGATGCACTCGGGGGTTTCCGCACTGGGTTGTAAAAATACCTGCAACTGATGTTCCTTCTCAACGGCGACGCTCCGCGTCCTTTCGCAGAGCGTTAGCGACGTGTGCAACGAAGGGCATCACGTAAACGAGAAGGAACGCCTGGAAGTTTCGCAATAACACGCGGAAGCTTTTCAGTAACCTTTTATCTTGATATTCATAATGTGAATGTTGAGAGGTATTTATTAATTTGTTTAACGGACACGTATATTTGTTTTTTTTTTATTCCTATTTGCTTACTTATCTCTTGCTGTAATCTCTTTTACTACTTCAGTTTTTGTCACGTTGTTGCTTAAACTTTGTGCGATGCTTCCGTTTTGAGAAAAATTTTACCGGAACGGAATAATCTGTTTTAATCCAAACATGGACATTTATGAAAAATCCTTCTATTTACAGCTTGCATTTAAAATATTCCAAGTATCATCTTGTATTTTTCTTCGTCGTATATTGACTTACGTGACCATGATTAAAACACATGTCTTAACGGAGGATCTCTGGTATATATTCTATTACCTAACAAAAGCACCCTGCAAGTGTACTCTCACTTCATTGCGCGACATTTCCATAGGTTTTTGCGCACGTTGCAACGTCGCTTCCACGTTTTTCTTTATGCAAAACAAAGATGATTGCGCCATCGAGGTACTCGTCCGCACTTTTTTTCGTAATAATGATACGACAAGCAGCGAAATGGAACGAAAACATGATGGTGGAAAAACCGCGTTTGTCGAACAGATTATAAGAAAATAGTTATGACGAAGTTGGTTGGTTTACGTACCGCCGCGGTGTGTAATGGCAGTCTTTCTCGGCGCGCACTAAGAAAAATATAGTACGGAATTTTTTCGCCAGCTTCGCGGTTCGCCGTCGTCGTTGCTTTAAACAATTTCGCCAAACGGCACCGTTTCCCGTATTTTTTTTTTTTTTTTTACGGCGGTACGTTTAATAGCTGTCTGGGGCTTTATATGTAACGCTGTCGTTTTCAAATATTATCTGTGAAAACGCGCGGTAAACGTGCCAAACAAGCGCAACTGTGTACGTTACTGCTTTGTGGGCGTGTTACAAACGAAAAGCTCGATAGCATAATAAAACTGCACCGGCCGTTCGCCAGTATTGAGGCAACGGTATTAAGCAATTAATTCGCATGTTAACATTTTGTTTTCTCAATAGTGCAGCCGCGCGGTACTTATAATTGGGATAATTTTATTGGCGGCTGGTAATTTTAAATTAGAACGCGCGCGCAAACGTGCTGTCTGCAATCTACGTTGAAAATTGAAACTATTTCACTCAATTATTACATCAGATGTAAACGTGTCAGGTGAAATCCGTTAAATTTATAATCGACGGAGTTAAAAGAGCTAAGGAAAACGACAGAAACTTCGTTCTTATTCATGATTCCACACCTGCTCGCTGAGATAACACACGGAATATCGTCGAAAATGTCGTCGTTCCCGCCGGTTTCCCGTCGACGCGACGTCGTCGGGTTGACGTACCGCGCTGGATGCGCCTTCGAATCGTCAAACATTTGCGCTTGCCATACCCATCGAGTACAGCTTGTCCCGCGAGAGGAACGGCGTGTAATGCGTTGCGGTATGCATACATGCGTTACACATACATACACGCGCGCGCGTTCCGCATACAAGCTGTAACTCGCGGGAGGGTAACATCGCGCGAGTGAGTACATTATGCGAGCGACTCGTTTCGCACCCTAATGCATTCGATATCCGCTTCCTCAAAGTCGGTCAAGGCTCCTCCAGAAGATGCATTTCCACTCGAGACCTCCCCGCGCTCGCGCTCGAAAAGACGACCACCGCACGTTCCGAATAGCCAACGTTTGTCCGTCGCGGCGTCGGTGAGGCCGCAGGTCGATGCGGGATGGTTGAGGGGGCCCGGAGAGAACGGGGGAAGGAAATGGAGAAGGAGGAATGATTTATATCCCTCGGGCGCGAAGATCTTACCTCGGGTGTTAGTTCCGCCGGTTGAACATCCAGATGGAAAGCGGGTGAGCACGTGGGGCGCGGTGCGAGGAAGGGTTGCCCCGCGAAGTTCTTATCGGTGTGTATATAATTTTCGGTGGGTTTGCAGTTAGTAACGCCATGGCCGCCCTTTGCCCTCGGCGCGGAACTTGCTACGGCGGGATACTTATGACCGACGTTTATGCCCGCGATGCACATTGTTCCCCCAAGGCGCATTAGGGCGGATTTCCCGCGTCGAGTGGTTCGCCGCGGTTTAGCGATTTTTGCCGAGGGCCGGTATTGGAGCGTTCGACATTCCAGGGTGGGTAACTCGATACGCACCAAGTTTCAGCATCGCGTTTCATCCCGGAATCCTTACTAGAACAGTAGGGCAAGTCTCAGCTGGGTTATTAAATTATTCATTACAAAGATAAAAATATAAAGAGAAATACGAAACTCGGTTCATATTAAAATGACGATATTAAACAGGAAAGAATTTTTGGATTATTTTAAAAGCAACTTAAAAAGTTAAGGTTCCCCAGGGCCTCTCGTATTGTTTTATCCGCGGCAAATTGAGAACGAAATATTGGAGATTTCACTTGCTCTGAGGAAAAGCAAGTCGACGTCTGTTCTACGAGAGCTGTACAGTGATTGCATTTTTCTACCTGATTAGACAAGATGTTACATCAGTTTACAATTGTGATTATGATATAGAAATAAAAATTCATTCCTTGGACATTTTATAATTCTTATTTTGTTATTTTTGTATTGATTGGTTTTGCAGAGAAAAAATTTTATATCAAGACAGTAACTAAACAAAAAAAAAACAGATATTTCTCGTTCGCTTTTGTCTTTTTCATTGTTTTCGATAGTAATTGGATTAAGTATCTTACATGTAGGTTCGAATCTGTTGGCATAGTTTCGAACTTTCTATAATTACTTTGAAAAATAAAAACAATACTTCAAGTATACTCAAACTTGGACGAAAGGGTTCGAACCCTTTATGAGTTCCTCGAAAAACAAGAGTGTTAATTCTAAATAAACTCGAACCGGATATATGTTCGAACTTTTTACGAGTACTTTATTAGAAATTAAATGTGTGAAGCATAATGTGTGTGTGTATATACACACACACACACACGATTATATCTTTATTACAATTTTATATGGTAACTTATATATTATATTAAAATATATTTGAACTGCTTTACTACTTGTAAAAGATTCAGTTCGTTACGATAAAAATTACTTATAAGTACATTTCGAATCCTGCGGGCACTTATTCTAAAATTTGAAACTAACTAATCGGGATTCGATTACTTCGCAAGAACAGTGAAATATTATTTCTTATGAATATTACTCAAATTAAAAAAAAATGAAACTTGATTTAATCTTGATCCCATGCCTAGTTTTCGACGTTCGATGCTGTCGTCCCCGTTATCTTGTTATAGGACTGACACTGATTTTTACAAAGGGTTCTGTCGGATAACAGACTCACGATAATTAGGACGGTAAAGCGGTCCTTGCTCTGCACTCGACAGTCACAACAGACTGTTGTCAGTAAGTTGTTCGGCAGTTCGGCACTTTCGCCGGTGACCGAACCACTTCCATGAGTTTTTGTTTAAAAACAACTTCAGCCGTTGCAATGTTATCGTAAGTTCCTCACTTAGAACGTCGCACAGTGAGGTATTTTTGTAAAAACTTTCTAAAAATATTTGGCTAAGAGCCAAAATATGAAGTTGCGAATTTTGTGTTTTTGAAATTGCGTTTCTATTTCATGAATTTAATTAGTGAAGTTATGTAACTGTATTATATTATTATTTAAAAATGACCTATTATAGATCTGTAGGATTATTCGCACAAGTGATTCGAATGTATAATTTATAAAAAGAAAATACTTTATTTCATGCGTAGGAAAAGATCTTTTATCTTTCTATAGATAAAAAATATACTTTCGAATGTTTTCGAAATTTATGTGAGAGTATATTGTAGACATTTAAATAGAATACTATAAGGATGTCTTGTATTTGTATCTTTTATGATAGTATAATTACATTAATTCTGATATATGTAATTAATTCTTTCAGTATACCTATATATCACAAATATTAAAGTTTTTATTTTTATGCAATCATTTTTTATTTAAATTTAGTGCATATTATAAAATGACATTCATAAAATATTTAGTTGTAATTTTAAGAAGATAATGAATAATGTTTCTTATAGCCTCACCATTATTTAAATTCAAAATACATTGAAAGTAAAATATTCGAATACATATTGCACCTTCTTTTCCTTACTTTTGAACAAAAACTATGCTTTTGGCCATGTTTTTCTGAAATTACCCCAATGCGTGCGACGGTAATCTCCCTATTTATAGAAGAGAGCGAAATATCTTCAGTTTAAACGCACCTTGCTTGACTTTCTTGACTTCCCTCGCAAATACGTGCGAAGGATATAATCCGATTACACATTTTGATACGTTCAGAGAAGGTGTAGAACAATGCGCGCGTGCTTGACTGCACTTTACCAGAGCAGGTGTATTTTCCTGCTGTTTGCTTTAGTCTCGTATTCTAGTCACACGAGCGATTTTTTTTAGTTTCAAAGCTAATCATTTTTCGAAATTATAGCAGCTGCACGACTAAACAACAAAATGCTGAATTGTACTTTTTCTTATTTTTTGTATTTGATTAAAAAAATTCATATTTTTAATTAAATTATTTCGCGAAGTAAACTGTGCTTTTTGTGAGCGAACGAACATACGAGGGTGGTTCAAATATAATCGGAAATGTAAGTTGAAAAGTTCACTTTCCCGGTCTAATCAATCTGTGTCGCCTTGCATGTTGTAATGCGTTCTGACAGGCCATATCTTGCAGGTCGTAACAATCCGCGTCTTCACAAAGTCATCAGTCAGATGCTGTCACAATGATTGAGTGAGCAATGCCAAATAATGTTGCGCGAATAATTATCAAATTTCTCTCGAATAAAGGGACCAATCCTTTTGAAATTTTAATCAGACTTTAAGCACAGTTTGATAATGAATGTTTGTCACAGACAAGAGAGTGTACGATTGAACAAAATTATTTTGAGAAGGGAGAAATCGTGTGGAAAAAAAATAAACCTTATGCTCGGCGACCAAGCTACTGATTTGACAAGCTATCTTCTTTGATCGAGGAATCAGGAAGCTTTTAAAACGATGAAACAATGTATTGCAGTCGAGGGGAATTATATTGAATAATAGTATATGAAACATTCCGGTGGTGTTGCACATAACATGTATAGAAACAAATTCCCATTTATATTTGAACCATCCTCGCGTATTTTACGTACAAATTATCTGCTACAAATAAATAACAAACTTTACACTCCGACTGTTTTTATATAAAGAATTCGCTTTATTCGGAGTAATCTTTCTCGAGGCGTTAGTCCGCCACCGGGGACTAATGCAAGATTCGTCATTATACGCCGGCCTCATCTCGCCACCGTCCGTTTTATTCCGCTCACGTATCTCTATGAAATTATTCACGCTAGCCGGCGACACATTGTGCCTCGCGGTTCTGGAAGAATAAATGGCGAACATAAAACGCGCCACGACGAAGGGAGCTACTCCTTGGTCTTAACGCGAACACGTTATAACGAGAGAACACACGATATTCGCCTCACGATTATTTTCTATGTCATGTTTTCAGCGACTTCGTCCCGTTCCTCGAGCACGAAAATGGTAATTCGACGATAACTTACGTCTCGTGGCAGAGCTTTTATAATTATTGTCGCATATATTATCACTTTGTTTTATATTTCATTGCTATATTATCGAGACTAATATCATTCTGGTGAGTTTAATTCTTGATACATGGAAGATATATATGTAAAATGTATCAATCCTAATTTTTTTGTTTCCAAAAATGTGGACACATTATATTGCTGATCCACCAAACTGTCTAATCATCAGTCAGAAATCACTCTTGCATATTTTTGAAGTCGAAATCTGAACTCTAAGATGATATCCGCGCAAAACAACGCGAACGATACACGCGATCAGAGTCCGTATGTTCGTTTTTTTCTTCTAGCTGGGATGCCGGCCATGGAATCTCAGTTTGACGAGCGTGATCATCCTGGCGCTGTCGAACATGCTGCTGACGTTTTTGCTGCTGCAATCGGAGACCTGCGCGCCGGAAGCGATCCCGCGGGAAGTGGAGGTGAGCGCCGTCACCGAATGGAATCTCGGCACCCTCGTCAAGCACGAGCAACAGTCGGAATGCATCACCCAGGATTACCAGCCCACGTCACCTGACGCTAACAGTCTCAAGCTGGATATTAAGCTCGGCAGATGGGACGCCCGGCGAATATTCCGGACGTTCGACTCGGTGCTGGTCGGCAACAGATTCACCGAGCTCTCGCAAACTTATCGGGTATGTCTGGCTACCCAGAGCTCCGTGGAGAAGTTACACTCGCTGGTACAGGTCGCCCTGCACTGGACCGGGCCGATGTCCGTCGCGCTCTATGCCGCCGGCGACGAAGAGTTCGAGGTGTTGCAGCGTTACCTGGTGTACCTGAGGAGATGCTACGAGTCTATCAGAGAGAGAGTGGTCTTCTCCCTAGCCATGCCAAGGATGCGAACGCCCAAGAAGCAACCGCGCGTCTTTGAACTACCGGACATCGTCGACTGTGCCAAACCGGAAGCCACGCTCAACGAGCTCATGACCCGCGTGCCCAACGAGCAGACCAATTGGCGGATACGGAACGTCTATCCGCAGAACCACATGCGGAACCTAGCGCGCAAAAACTGCCAGACGGACTACGTGTTTCTAACGGACGTCGACATCGTGCCGAGCTTCAATCTGACGATCGTACTCGACGAGTTCCTCAGAAATGACAACTGTGATAAGTGCGCCTATGTAATACCCACGTACGAGTTGGACACGCGCGTGAGGTTTCCCCCAAATAAGACGGAGCTGATCAGGCTCGCCAGGAAAGGCTTGGCCAGACCATTCCACCAGAAAGTCTTCATACACAATCAGTTTGCCACGAATTTTACAAGGTAAATGACATTTTATATTAAATACATTGTTTAATAACAATAATAACCTATTAATTTTTTATAAAGTTCTTGAAATTGTGTTAGCTTTAATTAATTGAAAACAATTAAAATACTAATCGATTTGGTACTCGTTGATTGAAATTGATTGAATGCCAACGTGACAATTCATGAATTCATAATGGTTTTTTTTACAAGTTATATTATTTGTACGATTTCAATAATAATTTGTTGATAATAATTGACAATTTTGCCGTTATTCAGAGATTATTTTTTTAATTTTATATATACGAACCTCGTAATTTTGTATGTATAAAATATAAAGTTAATCAAAAATATAAAATTTTGGACGGTACATATAGCGCATAGATGTTTAAAGTCTTTTTATTTCATAGGTGGCTGCAGGACGTGTCACCGAACCATCTACATCATGAAAATGTAAAGACGGGCAAGGTCTACATTAGTCACGATGTGACGAATTTCGAATTTCTTTATGAGCCATTTTACGTGGCAAAGGATATCGTGCCACCTCACGATGAAAGGTTTATGGGATATGGATATACGAGGAATACCCAGGTACGCGATATTTCCTAAGATACGTAGTTTTTCTTTCTAGTAGTTTGCACTTGCTATCCGCGTGACGAATATGTTAGTGGCGGCGTGGAATCGAAAATGCAATTTTGCCGCCGAGCGCGAGATAACATAAAATGATACAATATGAAAGTTTACGTTCGATCCGAGGAGGTTGATGATATACGAACGCAATTCCTTCCGCTAATGTGTGAAAATACTCGTATTCGGGAAGATAAGCGCGGCGAATGTAGTATAATCAATGTACCAAAAAGAAAAAAAACCGGTGCTTATGGCTATTATTTATGAAATGTATCGAATCAATTAGCAGCGATATCATAGAACAGATTAAATTAAAAATGCTCCCGCGGCAACGTTGCCATTAATACCCTCGATGGAAAAGCGCAAATGAATGATAAAGAACATAAATGGCTCAGATCCGAATGTATCCATGATAATTGCACGCGTGTGTATCGCATATGAGCGTGTATTTCATCAAGCGTGACCGGGTTTATATCCAACGTCGGGGAGAGATAAAAAGTATTACATCGAAAATTAATATACCTTTCGGGGTATTAATGGGATTAGTGGATAAATGGCAATAATGGAACCGGCAGCTACCGGCCATTACTACGTTTCTACGGTTCTGTAAATAGTCAGCATAAATTACACTAAAAGATGTACATTTTGGGATATTAACGGTAAAAGCGGGATACTCTGTGTACACATATTTCCGTGTTTCACCAACCGAAAGAGGGAGAAAGACAGAGAAACGTGTTTCGGATTACGATATTTCGCTAACTCGCCGACGCGGTAAAACGCGTGATACGGGAAAATCATCAATGTGGATGTAGCGGCCATAAAGTTACACGCGCCGGCAAGGGAGTATTAGCGAGATCATGATGCGAGCCAGGAAAAAACAACTGAAGAGGGTACCAACATGCGGCGAGAGCAGCAAACTAGAATGAACGTATTCCGTCGCGCGCATGGGACATTAATTGAATTATATATTATCATTGCCGCGGTGTTATCGGACGATGGAGGCTCATTTTGCGGAACGGAACATTATTCAATTTAAACTTGATGCATCTCCGGTGTAATCGAACGTTTGCATATCGCGCGACAGCGTCGCGCAGCTAGGTCGTAAATTGCGTTCGTTAATGTACTTTTCAGGCGCGTCATCCTCGCGCGAATTACGAAGATTCGCAAATTTCTTAGATCGATAATGCCGAACTTCGAAACTTCGTCACGTAACTCATGGCGAATCATGCGGCGAGACTCCGATATCCTTGGAATGGGGAGAATCGATCTCAGTCTAAAACTTGAAAGTGCAGGAAACAGGAAAAATGATACGCTTCAATGTTCACTCTTTTCGAAATCTAATCGTTTAAAGTTATCTAATCGTAAAGATTTTTCCCCACATTCATTTAAACAACTAAATTATTTAAACGGCCGCGAGGAAAAAGGTTGCGGTGACTAAAATTGCAGCGATCCTTAAAATGTTATTTGTGCCGAAAGCCACAAAACGAGCGCGAGGACCTTCCCACTTCCAGTCCATATATACGGAGCATTGTATTCCCCTGAACGTATAAATGTTCTTTCGTGGCATGCGGATCCCGCATTGTTTTGACAAGAAAGTACGACGGTACTGCTTCCGACTCTGCAGCGGATATAGCGAAATTCCATCGCACGGCAAAAATCCGAGCGCGACGAACGTGCACAGCTGCAATTCGTAAAACGAACACGCGAAGTATATGCGACGGCAATAAAACAGGCGTAAAATCTACGTATGCATGATATCGGCACAACTGCATTCGCAAGGAAATTTCACGATCTATGAGATTCACCGGTTCTCTCGTCCTTCTTCAGATGGGATAGTTAACACATTCACCGTCAGGCGTATTTTTGACTTTCCGTTATTCACGTCAGTTAGATGATTTTATATTAACAAGAACAATGAAATATTTAATTAATTGAGTTGCACAAAAATCTGATATGTAATATTTATTAGACTTCTTCTATAACGGTCACCGGTGATCGACAAAGCGTAAAAAATTCAGTGTCGGTTACCAGTGGCCGTTATGGCGGTGAATGTGTCAAATCATACTATTTTAATAGTATTATTTAAGTGAAAAGTTACGTTCTTTAAACATTACATACAAGTTTCACCAAACACTTCAACTTTGCCACCAAACAATCCTTGTTGATGGTGGCGATGGTGGTGGCGATTGTGCGGCCGGCATTACACACCGACGGATATCGGAAGTACGTATTCCTACATTGGTACTCGCGTTTCTCCCCTGTGGTTTCCGTCGCACAACATCTATTCCCTCCGCGAAGGAGAATGGGTATCGTTCGTTTACTCTCTCTTTACCATCTCTGTAACCAGTCGCCAAAGATTCATTTCCGTTTTGTACGCAACACTCAAGCTCAGTTATCTCGTTCTTTCAGGAAAGCAACATCTTCCACTCGCTTTTAAAATTTTCCTTGCCTCCTGTTTTTTTCTCTCTTTTATTTTCATTACAAGAGATTCTATACACTGTCGTACAGCAAATTTAAAAATGGATTTCATTTAACTATGTATATCTTGGTTTCTGAGTATTTTAGTTGCTGTTTCCAAAATTGATTTCCGCGCATTCTACCCGATGTCAAATTTGAAACCGTAGCCGATGTCTTTTTTATTACTCCGCATATATATAGATTGCATTCTTTTCGAGAACGCAGCGTCGCCGGCCCGATTTTATTCTGCTTTAATTAATCTTCAGCTGTTTATGTATACAATGCGCGAGGACAATGCGGTATGCGCCATAATTACGATGCAATTACGTCGGTTCCCCGACTCGCCTCGATTGCCCGGTAAAATGAGCATGTTAATTGCCGATCGATTCGTTAATTCTCCGTGCCGGCCCCCGCGTAGCCTTTGTCCGACCGCGAGCGGGCTTATAACATTTCTCTCCGTCCTCCCCCTCATACAACCTTCAATTACCCGTCGATGCACCGGGCGATTGTCGACGTGGTCAATATAAAGGATTTGGCCCCCGACGATGTACGGCACGCGCTGCTCCCGGCGCGCTCGCAACTCTACATCCGCGATCGATTCTGTCATCGTCGATTCGACACGCCAACGTAGTCGGACCTGGCGGGATTCTTTATTGTCGTGTTTATCGAGTGCGCCGATCGCGCCGGCACGAACCGCCCCGGCTTGATATCTCATCAGACCGGCGTTATCGGATTGATTCCGGCACCCGGGGCTGGCGCACCGCGATAAGCGAGATAAGCCTGGCGTGGAAGGCGTTGAAGTGTAGAGGAGCAGAAATAAAAGTCATCGGGAAATGAGCACATTTTGCGATGTATTTTGAAAGCGTGTATCTCGGATCGTAATTAGTTCGGGGCGATTTTTGTAAAATTTGATAATTTGAGAACCGTACGAAAATCATAAGAGAAATTATTATTACAGCAAATGATATTTCGAGGAAAAATGTCAATTCGTAAATATATTCGTAAAAAATACATTGATTATGATATAGGATATTAATATTACGATATAGAATATATTTTTTGATATTATATATTATTGATGCAATAAGGAAAAAATACCTATTTACATTATGAGGAGTTAAATATTCCAACGCCGGTATTATCGGCTTTGCGAAGTGACTTCCGGTCGCTCTATGAATAAGAAATGGCATCGATTTCGTTTGTTTTGTCTAACGTTTTATTTCTCGATCTATTATTCATTAGTAACTCAAACTAATCCATAGTGACAATACGATCGATTCGGGGACGGCGTTGCGACTGCAGTAAGCAGTGTCGTTGTCGCGAGAGAAGCGACATCAAAGTGGCGCACGCGAACACACCTCGCAGGTCACTACGATCAAGTCAGAAACGAGATAGTCCGTTCTAGACGCTTCAGCGTAGCAGTCATTCCGCGGTGATTGAGCGATTCCGTCGGCCCGGGGTCGTAAATCAAAGGCGGACCGGCACGAATAGAACGAGCCCCGATTGCCTGAATCGGTTGCGAGTGGACGAGTGACTCTGTCGAACGTTCGCGATTCGCCGGAAATCACCGTGCACGAAGTTGAAACTCGCATGCTGCAGATGTAAAAGTGCGAATGAGGGAACAAAGACGCGAGTAAAACGAATCGAATCTAATTTTTCGCAAAACGGAATTTGGATTCACAGAAGAGAGTATTATTTCAAGCCTGGCGCGCTCGCTTTGCCTGATTTTTCCCACTGATTAAAATGATCAACGTATTTGCAGAATTATGCAACGTGCGTTCACGAATTATTTTGCAATGCGATTCGTTAATGCTTGATCCGGCTTTCGACATAATTTATTTCAGCTTAATTCGTCCGATAGCACGCTGCTAATTTTTGACGTAACGCACTTTTGCGTCAGATATGATCCGCCACATTTCGTAGATATATATTTAATACGGGATTAAACGATGCTGAATAAGTAAATTTTATTTTATTTCACATTACGCGTATTTAAATTTACATTTTGCTGCAAAGTACCGAGCAAATTAACCTGCGAATTCAAATTATCTGCGCATATATCAAACGCTATATAGCGCGCAGTGGCTGCATTTCATAATGCAAATTCGATAATGGAGCAACAAAAATCTTACTCGACTTCCGAATATGCGGACGTGTCTCTGTATCGGTGTTATTTTAATGCCTCCATGCGTTTAATTATTTCCACGCATCTCCGGCGCGATCTTTTTCCGCTAACCATTTTATCATAATTGAATCGGGGTGAAAGTGATTTTCAATTAGGCTGTTCGGGTATTCCGCGCAGCATGTCGGTAGTCAACGATCCAATTCGATCCAAAGGGTGTCCGTAATTTAGCGGCTAATTCTCTCGTGGAAGATCAATGGCTCGCGGCTCGCAGGCACCGTGTAACAAGCGGCAATTTAAGTGTCTCGCAGGATAATGCAAGTTCTCTCTCTCTCTCTCTCTCTCTCGTACGAGAGGATCGATCGGGTTTAACCGTATCGTACGAAGTTCACGCAAGTTGTTGCCGTATCTAACCGACGAAAAAGGACGCACGGTTTTTATAAACTTTTTTTAATATCGCGCGTATATCGCGAAAATATCTTTGATTTCAATTCTCAGGAAATAACATCAAAATCTATAAATTAATCTAAAGTTTTAAACCGGCCTCCGATTTCTGACTCCACCTATAAGTGTCGTCGAGATGAACGAAAGAGACTTTGCGCTCTCTTTGGCCTCTCGTTGCTTTAATTCTGTACCAAGCTGCATAGGATGCCCCCTTAATGCTGAGAAGATAAGTGGAGGCGCCGCGCCGTACGAGACGGCGACGGGACACGCCGTATTCGCGGGGATTTACGTCGACGTGCGATGGCATAAAACTCAATTATCAGATTTAGCTCGCGGCTTACTGCCGCGTATAGCCGGCATATTACTCGATGATGCCATTTGGAAAAATTATACGACCCTGTTTACCCGTCACCTATCCCTGCTTTATGCCGACATGCGCCGGCACGTCTTCATTTTAATGCGTGTCACTTCTTTGCCGCGCTTCGTTCGACGAAACACACACGTTTTCTGCACAGCGAGAGATTCGACGTTATCCGAAAAGTGCCACTCGCGGCTTTACCGTTCTGCGACGGATATTATTCAGCGTTTCGAATCGCGGCTATGGATGTACCGTCGCAGAAATATGGGATATCCGACTGTCGAGCTGTCGAAGTTGCCATGGTATTATATTGGCGTCATATCTAAATCGAGCGAGAGGTCTCGATAAAGGGAATTTGGGGAAAAAGCGTATTATAATTATAATTAAATGAATATACAATTATGGTAGTTGACAAACTGTAATGAGCCATTTCAGTGCATTTGAGTTTATATCGTTGAATATTTTTATCATAAGTTATTCTCAAAAAAACATTTAATAGTACAACTGTGCTGATTTGATTGATATATGTATAACATATTACAAGGAGAATCATATTACTGATATTACAAAAGAGATATATGAAAAATATCGCGCTAGACATGTAATAAATAATTTTAGGAATATATATATCACACTCCGAAAAGAATATTGTCACGGTATTGATTGCTCAAAAAATTTCAATTTTGAGTTAAGTCCATAAAAAGTCTAAGATATTCTTCTCAGGGTGCGATATATATATTTAAGCGTATCGTTCAAATCATGTTGAATATTGAAACTCGCACACTTGAGCAATTTTTATAAAATATTATTTTTATTTTACTCGTTGAGAATAATAAACATTTCAATATTATTTTTATAAAAAAGATTGTCAAAGATTGTTCTGTGGAACGGAATCTCGCGAACAAACGGGTGGCCAAATTGAAGAGAGCCGTTGCGGTTTACGCCGCAACTAGAGAAATTGGCACGGGTCTCTCGATGAGATTGCGTCAACAAAGCTAAACCGTTGGTACGCAATGATTTCGCTGAACCGCCCGAAACACGTCGGTACGTAAGGAATTCGCAGCGAGCTATGGGGGGTTCTTGAATATCAAAGGGACACTCTGTCTTTGAATTTCGAGCATCGGGATGCCACGAGATCCTTCCGCAAACGGTGAGGATTGAGTCGCGTAGCATGCGCCGGCGCTGATTTTAGTCAATATAACAACACGGTAATTACGTCACGTCTAATTTGCGAGATGCATAACGTGGCGCAACCCGGTATGCATTCCCGTTGCTTAGGCTGTGACACGTAATGCATTGTGCACGGCAATACGGAGGCAAACTAAACCTAAACTTAATACTTCAATCATAACGAAGAAACATTTGTATTACGTACGGTATGTTTCATCCATAAATTATTAGGTATTTTCGAAAGCCTTCAATATGGAGAAACTAGAAAGGGGTTGAGTAATGTCTATCATGAAAATGTAACAGTAATACGTTTAAAAATACGCGATTTTAGAAGTCGCGTAATACATTCAATGCTCTTGATTTCTTTCGAGCAATTTAATACGACCCCAATTTTCATCGCGTTGTCCAAACTGTCTAATATCGGCGATCCATTTCGATTAGCAGACGAGAAAGGTAATAAAATATGTTGGATATTACATACGTAACGCTGCATGGCCTGTCATCTGGCCGATCCTCGACTTTTTCGAGCGAAATCGAACAGGAGCTGCCGTGACGGTGGAATGAAATAAAGAGCGTGAACTGTCAGTGTGGTGTCAGGATCGTAATGGTCCGCAGCGATGATAGTGACACCGTCCATTCGATACCGAAGCGTGAAATTAACCCGAGTGCATTTCCCCCAGGTACCAGGAACGTAAGCTTGTCGTCCGCGCGACATGCAATTCCATTTTTGCGAGAGAGCGAGATGTACCGCGCTCATGTTTCCGCTAGTTGTAAAATTTTAACTCGCTGCCGTGTGTTTGAACGTACCTCTTTGGGTCCGGACGTGGCGATGCCTCCGACGTGAAATAAATAAAACGTCAAATAAAACTCACGAGGCACGTTATGAGTTTATTAATCAGCGCGAGCGACTGCCATAAATTACACTTTTTTTATAGACAAACTTATGCGAGTTATATATAGGATCAACGTAATTGATTTTATAATATAAAAGATGCATGTGGAATAAATCATTTTTATGTTTTTTTCTGAAATAAGAATTTGTTATTGCAGAATTAATTGCGTACTATTTAGATGTGAGACATCATATTTTATTCATCGTGATTGTAAAATATAATAGCGGTACGTTCTCTGTATGCAATCGCACGTACTTACAAGTATGTAGCCCGATTATCTGACGTGTTATGCAGATGCATACACGGAAACGCATACTCACGATTAACGCAAATACAAACCGCGCCACATTAGTGACTCACTGCAATATTCTGCGTTATCGTTCGAAAGCTGCAAACGGTTGCCTTATCTCTCTATTCTCTCTGCATCATTATAACGGTATAAATTTATACGATACAATAGGTAACAGTTTTATATAGTAATGTTTTTATATGTACATAGTAGCTCATTTTCTCAAGTTTTGCTATTTGTTACTGGCTTTTAGCAGCAGGTTTCCGGTGCTTTAGCATTTACATGTACTATTCTCTATCTCACTTTTCTTGCATCTTTTATAGCTATGAAACTTATTGCTTTTTTACATTAGCAATAAAAATTATTATTATTAAACCATAAATTTCTAATAATTAGAAAGCGATTGTAAAATTGTTACATTCTCTTTACGTTCCTTTTATTTCCTAATTATTAATTTCGTTCATAAAAAAGATGCATGAAGAGTAACGAGTATTTCGAGAGGAAGAGCTAAACGTTCTTCTCATACTTGTTAAAAGGGCCATTATGAAACACACAGAACAGAAGATAGATTTATGTGGATAATATATTCCCCCTGCTTCTTCTTGCATAATACTTCTCCTCCGCCTCCCGTGTACTCTCTCATTATTTATTTTTTTACGCACATACGGTGCCGTCGCGACCGCCCTTTGAGTCCTTTGAGCCGCGTTGGAAGAGAGATCGCGCGTCGAGTTCCGCAAATTGTTCATCCCGCCGCAGAAAAGTTTCAACGGGCCGCTTCGCCGCGCACTATTTTCGCATCCTCCCGGGAGCTTTGACGTGCATTATGCGTTATCGCGCGTTCGCGATTCGCGGAATGTTTTCTACGTGGCCACGACGGTTAGTCGTCGATATTACGCGCGGTGGTTCGAAAGGTTCGCGTCGCGGAATTCCAGGGGAGCAAGTTTTACGGAAAGCACGTCGAGCTCACATCGCGAGTTTTCCCTCCGTTTTCGTATTGTAGCTTACGTCGGCACGCACTATCGCGTACTATACGCCCATTAATGCCCGCGGTGGCCGTTGTACATTATGCATTACCCAATAATCGTCGCGATGACGAAAGTTTCGCGTGCAAACAGAAAGCGCGCGCCACAGCACGACGTGCTGGTATGCATTCGCGAGCGGTATCATGGCGCGCATAAGTTCAGCAAACATCATTACGTCCCGCGACTCTGTAACGAATGTGAGGCCGCGGGGTTTGTTAATTAAGAAGATACGTCAGCCTGCCCGTGTTGTTTAATGCAATCTGTTCCCCGGGAAACCCTCGACAAACAGTTGGCCGTCCTCTCTCTCTCTCTCTCCGCAACTCGGGGTTTGCGCGAGATGTGCACTTTAGCCGCCTCCGCAAGAATGTGATCTGCGCGCGAAACTGAAAGGAATTTATTATCTGTCCAATTAAGACGGATAATTATGCAGCGGTGTCCACCGCGCGCTGGGCTGCGCTAGCTTGTTAGTCGTATAATTCATGCGGGAATGTCATGCATTCCGTGTTGAAACCATCACGGATCAGACTTGTATCATTTCTCATTCAAATCGCGTGCTCTTGAAAACGTGGCGCCCTAATTACGTTTTTATCTCGAAATTTTTTCTCGCCATTATTACGCTGTCGTACCTCGGTGGAATTTCCATCCTTAAACGTATATTGTTCTCGTATGTATCTTTTATCGAAAAAACATTATTTTTACACATTATTCCAATCATATTTGTTATAATTATATTCCTACAGTAAAATTCTCATCAACAGGCGGAACGATTGATAATTACTCATTAATATTAATCATTCGAAATGTTTCCGAGAATACAATTTCGATTCTCGTTACGCACTACCTCGTTACGTTACACGAGCGTTCCGTCACCCTTTTGTCAGGTTCGCGGCGTATCACGTTAGAAGCTTTCATGGCAATTGTGACGGGACCGGACTCGAGCAAGGAAGGAAATCGATGGGGGTTATAAATGAGAATCGGTCCCGCCAATCGCGCGACGGCGCGCGGCGGCGTATATGTTTTGGCAGTGTCAGCACTGTAGTAACGTGACGAATTGTGTGCATCCATTGCGACACGTACTGCGGAGACAATCCCGGGGCGTCGCGACGCCTGTCACACGCATGTCGCGCCGTCGTTACGTATAATTATTCACGGAGCCACGTCTCCAAGATCTAGAACACGGCAGATTAGATTCTGTCTATCAATTTCATCCGACGATGTAATCCGCGTGCACTGCTATCCTCGTGGGTTACTGCTTCGTCGCGTTAACTAACAATATCCCCGCTTAGTCTGTCCTATTATTATCCAATTAATACCATTATTTGTCATCCGCTCAATGTGTTCCAATTTTGATCTGTCATTTAGTTTCTAATGCGATGAGGATCTAATTTAGTGCTAAGTCCGCTGTACATTCTGCCTCTTTGAATTAACGTGATATATTGTGATCGCTTTGTACTCACGATGAATAATGATATTAGTACGTTCGACATAATATACCTATAACAAACGTAATATACTTTGATCGTTTTGTACTTACAATGAATAATGATATTGATATTGATAACGATATTAATAATTCGACATTCTTATACATCTCTTCTATTATTATTAGATCTCTATAGATAAAAAAAACTGTGAAATTATTAACTAGTTAATTGAAGTAAATATAAAAAGTAGAATCTTAGCAGGTAGAATCTTATAAATAATCATGATTCATTATTTTATAATAAGCACCGAGTATAGTTCTTAGAGTAATATCTGTCAACATAAAATAAGAAAGCAAATCGAAGCGACTTTACGGTACTTGTGCCGTACGTAGCTCTCGACAGCAAGATGCGTCGTTGCGCGTTAAATTGGGAGGCGGAGAAGGGTCGGTCACTTGATACGAGGTCAATCGTTTCCGACGAGGATGCATTTCGGTTGGGTGAACAGAACATACACAGACATATTCGCCGTACATTGTTACGTGCGATTATTCACGAAGACGTATTCAGACCGGAGGAGAACGGGCGGACCGGATCTCGTCCGTTAGGTCTGTCTGGCTTGTCCCGGATGGCAAACCGAGGAGGGCGAGATTACGACGCCATTCGCTTTTCTCCTTGCTGTCGCGCTGCTTACGCTGTCGGAAACACAGGGCTTCCCGCGAAGATGTCACTATCCGGACGAATATCAGCGGCATGTTCCGAAAGCCACTTCCGTCGAAATGGAACGCACGTTCGAAAGTTTGGCGCGGGACTCGCGCTCATCCGGAAATCTCGCAATGTCATACTTTCGCGGAAATACGTTCGCCGGTCGTACGACTCGTCGGTGTCTGATACGTCGTAAAGATCTATTTGGACGAAATAAGTCTCGACACAATGCCACATCTACCTATCGTGCCAAAGTTCTATCACTTTTTATGCGCGCGTAGCTCTAGCATTTGTTATACGACTTTATATAAACCAATTCCCTTACTAAAGTAATAATTTCTCCTCTAATAATTTGACTGCTTCAGCTTTTCTCTTATTTTCAGAAACTTTGATGAAAGATTTTTCAGAAAAATTGTGATGAAAGATATTAAAGATCGTGTAAAATTAATCAGAGGATAATGTGATTTTATTTATTCGCGATTGTGCATTCTTGCACACTAAATCGATATTTTGGATAAAGCAGAGCCATCTCGGTTCTCGACAGGTAATAATGCCCCGTTCATCAAACGTGTCTCTACTATCGAACGTCCCTTATAAGAGACAATACCGATATATCACCGAGTATTCTCGCGCACATATTCACAGGCGAGACGCATTGCGACACGTGCTCGTATTAAGATTGTCGTTTGCGCCGACCTAAACGTCATTCCCCCGGCCCGGGTCGTATGCCACAGGAATGACGGGCATGCATGTCGCTCGTTTCGCACACATGCACGCGCACGCAGATGCGCGGCAGGTGCACGGCGGCTTTACGTAGACGCTCCGCGTTTATTACGTCGCGCGCGCGGCGGCGACGGCGGAATCTCCGCCCGTCGGAGTTTCGAACCCAGAAACACTCGGGGCTTCGAAGCTCGAAGCGGGCTCGTAAAGAATCCGGGCGCACTCGTTCCGCCGTTCGTCTCCTCCGCCCGCAGTTGCCGCAGATCGACGCAGAATTTCTCCGTTGTTGCACGGCTGTTCCGGAACGCGCGGGTCTCGCCCGTATATATAGGAAACTGGATTGGCGAACGAATCCCGCCACCGCACACACCTCGCAGCTCCACGACCACATGACGAATTCTTGTTTTCCCAATGTTGCTTTCGGTCGAGATGTAATTGGACAACGGATAAATTAAGTCGACTAATGTCTAAACGTGGACGATCGATTAAACCGCGTTCGGTTCTCTCTCGGTGCGATATATATATTTCAATTTTCAACGTTAATTTTATTTCAGACGGTAAATTTGTCTCGTGTAACACCGGGCCGCTCGTTTTTCTTGCAGGTTTACGAGATGTACGTGACGGGTTATCAGTTCAAGGTGCTATCGCCGGTATTTACGGTCCACTGGGGACTGCAGACCAGGAAGACCAGGCCCGCTTGGCGCGAGCGTCAAAACAGTGCCAACAGAAAGCAATTCGAGACGTTCAAGAAGGAGGTGTTCGCTCGTTACATGCGAGATCCGTTGAAAATGATGAAGAACACTAACTGACGCAAGGCTCATCGAGGGGTCTCATTGACTTGAGACTCCTCCGTCGTTCACGTTCGTCCTTAGGCTCAACATCGAGGTACCCAGAGTAGAATTAGGCCTCTGACTACTGTCAGTGCTCATCACGTAATGTAGTTAATAGATTCGAAATGTTTCACACATGATCGAACAAGTCAACGAAGAATTCGCCCGTCTAACGTTTCTTTCTTTATCTTCTACTATTATTTCATGTAACGTTACAGTGTATCATATAGATCTTGTAATTTTTCTCTCTCAGCTTTACACTTAATTTTATATAAATCTGACTTAAGGAATCACTTTTCTATTTAATGATATTCCATTTATATGTTATATAAATTTAAGAAGTATTAATACATTCGAATATTCTAAAGCACGTTTACGCAGAATGGATAGAAATTTTTTGCCGAAGGCTGGTCGATCTTATCCTTCGGAGCGGGAACAATAGTGAAACCGTATTAAGCGCAACGATGGAGTGCTCCGGTATGCTCGAGAGAACAGATGCCAGATCGAGTAACCGCGATCGGCGGATTCGCGCTACTTATCGAACCTTCCGGTTCAGCGATTCGGCTAGACGGAATCAACCGCGAGAGCTCTTGTTACTTCCACTCACGATTTCCCAAAGTCATCAGAGACCCGCCATGCGGGGATCGCGGAATAAATATCTCGTCGTGAGTTTCGCGGCACGTACTCGCGCACGACGAGCAGGAAAACGAGGGCAGGGGATCTTAAGTGAGCGTACCTCGTTAGCTGTCTGGGGCTTAAGAGGGTGGCGTTTAAATCCAAAATCGATACTCCGCTTGACGCTACTGGCGTAGCACCCCGAACGTAAAATAAACAAATGGCATAAACTATCACCGTGGCGTATCGTTTCGGATTTGTATTGAGAGAAGGAAGACGCGAATTGTAATTTATGTATGAGATGTCTCAAGTCGCAGTTCCTTCTCGATCGATGGATTCTTTATCTAATATCCAAGTTATTTCTTTCCTAAGTAATTTCTTTTCCTAACAAAAACTAGCACCAATAATCTTTTAATTATAGAATTTTTACGGTTTAGAAAACTTTATGAATTGAAGATTAGGATGAAAATAGACAATAAAAATTTTCAGAAGGTAATACTTTGGCCGAATTTTAATTTAAGGTACGATTAGACTAGACACTTTCACGTAATTAAGTCGACTTGAAATAATTTGTAGATAACGGGAAATAAAAAGAATTTGAGATACTACCGTGTATAATCGAGTGGAGAATAGCAAATATGGAGTGAATGGAAAGTAATAATTTTACATCGTCGAAACGCATCGCGCCCAACGAGTCAAAGGATCGACGATATACGTGTGACATCCCGAGGCGTAATGCACGCGTTTCATTTAGCAATATAATCAAGCCGCTTCGCAGGATGCGCGCTATGTCTTTACCTTAATATCGCCATATTTGCTTTACGTTACGAACTTACAGGATTAATTATGTTGGACGAGATGTCACGAGATTTGCAGGCACGTATGCGCGGATGTGGTCTCCATTTGCTCGCGCGTTGTGTAAGCTCAACAGCGACAACGATTGCTCAATAAATATCACCGTTGACAACGTTTTATCCGATTGATCCTTAGATAACATGCTCTCATTCACTCTTTTAACTGACATGGTATATGCTTTTTTCAGATTTTTGTTCTAATAACGACTTAAATAAAATTTTATGTTATTGTTCATGCTTAAGAAAGCTTGCAATAAAAACGTATAAATAGGAATATATATAATTTATATAAATATAAATAAAATATATATATTTCAAGTGTATAAGATTTTTTTAAATGTATTTTAACTTTTAAAACTACAAGATGAAACTGCCGATGTCAGTTAAGAGTCGAAATGTCAACGTTTAATTTAAGACACAGAGTTATCTTTATATTGTAATGTTTTTACTGATAGATGTATAAAATATAGTGTATAGATGGTGTTGTGAAATAATAAAATATAAGAGAATTATAAAACTATATACTGTTGTCTTTCTGGTCGTTACGATGAATTCGGTGATGAGAAACGTAATATATAATGTACTTTTAAACTAATCGAAAGATAATTTTAAAATCCTACTTTTTTATATCGATGCTTCACGAGATAATAATATTCCATGAAATCTGAATATATCAAATAATTGATTGAGCTATTTTATTACAGGCAAAGTAATTAAGCTAATATTACAGGCAAATAAATTTTGTTTTCTATTTTATTACATTCTGTCAAGCATTTCTGTTATTTAATTATTTGTAACATATTTTCCCTCTATATATTTTTTCTTCGGTATAAAAAAATTAGATAATGGAAGAAGTAACTTTTATTTATATCAAAACTTCTTTTCGGCTTTTCGGCTTAAAAGGAAATTGTATTACGAGATGAATACGAAATCTCGTTTTTCACACATCAACATGTGATGTCTCGAAGACAATAGCACCGCTCTCGTATTATGCGGTGTTGTTCCGTAAGACAACATTTGACTCTCTCGTTCATCCCCTAATCCCAAGGAGCTATATCCTCTACGCAAATAATCCGATTAAGTATGGCGCTATTGCGGTTTGCGAGCTAAAACGCGTCAGTTTTTTTTTTACGGTTATCTGGAACAATCCCGTGAACGTTCTGAACGTTCGGCAGTTAACTCGAATAGCGGATACAATAGCTGACAATAAAAAGTATCTATATATAGTAAAACTTCACCGAGTGTGTGGGATGAAAATGCTAACGATCGGGCGATTTCAGGGTACATTCCGACGCGGCTCTATGGCGCCAGGTTGCGGCGCGTAGGTACATTTTATCGTGTTACCGCAGTTGCATCGCGTGTCATAGGTGTCGGCTTCGAGTGCATGAGACTTTCGAGTATACCGTGAAGAGATATCGAGAACACGTGCGCGTTTAATACATAAGGAAGCTATAAAAATGCGCGAATATCTTCGGGGATAGATTCTTCGACGGATCTGGAGTCGATTTTTTCATAATAAAAATATCGAAAGACGACATAATTCTCTAAAAATTTTAATATTAGAGAAAAGAGAGAGAAAGGAGATACCTTAATTAAAACCTATTGCGAGTTAAAGTTTTATTTTCTCAGAGTTGTTCATTGCTGATAGCCTTCAACTTGAAAATTATTAGCTTTCTATAATATTTTTACAAATAAATGCTCGAGCTTTGTCAGCTCTATCTCTAAAATGTTAGTCGGACTTTCTGACACATCTTGTGTACATAGAGATAAACGATTCCGTGGCTTGCTTTGGGCGCATATGACTTCCGCGGAGATTATTTATTCTCGATTTCTATAATCGTATTTGTGAGGCCATTTTGATGCGAGGGAAAGCATTACGTATATCACGAAATCTTTCCTCCTGACAGTTTTTCGCACGTCAGGAGAGTTTTCGTAGTCGCAGTTACGTCTATGCACTCGGTGACGTAACTTAACGTTTACGCTCGAGATATAAACCATTTTCCCGGCTTTCCCCGCGATCGTTTCGGTTTAGTAAAGTTTGTTTACGACTATCGTATCTCGTTATGGAAGATCGGGAAGGATGCGCGCGAGAATCCATAGTCGTAGTCGTAGTCGTCGTCGTCGTCGTCGTCGTCGCTGTTATCGTCGTTATCGCTTCTTGTTGGACCAACGTACGCGCTATCCTTGCTGTTGTAAAGGATTACCGTGCATGAGAGAGCGGAAGTCCTTTAAAGGGAAAAAATGCGGATTTACTTACTTCGCAGCGCGCCGAACGCAAGGAAGAAGGAGATTCTACCACACCGCATGCGCTATATTATCAACGTATCCTCGCGTATATACCTCGCCACTTGTGTGTATCGTTAATCCTGGGACGAATTTCTTGAAAGAGCACGCGTCGCACACCACGGTTTAAGTATAATATATTCCGGCGCAAATGTTAAAGCTCTCGTTGTATATTCAACGCCGTATATACGGGTATATGTATATGCTCATTAATAATCATAAGAACGCAGAAGCGCATCTCTAATTGCGTAATAGTGATCATGGTGATTAGAATTTGAAGAGAATATTCAGTTTGGCTGATGAAGAGACGAGATCGCTTCTCGCAAAACGAAACGACAAAAGATAAGAATAATTGTCTATCATCTGAAATTTATTATTCGCGTCTCGCTATCGAAATAAAGATTTTATTTTCTGTTCTAATACACATTTTATTGAGATAAACTTTCCATTATTATTTAAAATGTTAATGTAGATACATGTATGTCTTATACAACCGTTTGCATTTAAATAATTAATAAGAAACAAAGAAAAAATGGACTTTGAGTACGGCTTGCTTAACGTTATGTAAGATTTAATTAACATTTCAATACAAAGTTGCATTTAATATTTTCTATTTGTTCTTTTTCCATTGGGTTTTCATATAACGACAACTTAAGCGACATAATAGTCATACTTATAAGCAGCGACGATCTCTTACTTTTCATGCCGCCGCGGCGCACTGATTCGGTTCGAGATGGCTTAATTTTCTAACACATACCTTCTTGAGATAAACTTTTTTTTAATTACTATTTTAAATGTTAATGTAGATATATGTGTATCTTTATGTGATGGTTTGCACTTGTATTTAGCGTTTAAAACGTTTCCTTCTCCGCTGCGTTTTTATACTACGACAGTAATTACGCAACGTAACAGTTTTACTTAAGGAGCGATGATTTCCCTTACAATTTTCATGTCGTCGACTTGGTTCGGGAATGGTTTAATTTTTTAACACATGTCTTCTTGAGATAAATGCTTTTTTTAATTATTATTTTTAATGTTAGTGTAGATATATGTGTATCTTTGTACAATGGTTTGCACTTACATTTAGCGTTTAAAACGCTTTTTTCGCCGCTACGTTTTCACATTATAACAGCTTAGTTAGACAATGTAATAGTTTTACTTAAGCAGCGACGGCCCCTTACACTTTTCATACCGCCGACTCGTTTCGAGAATGGCTTAATTTTCTACACGTTGCCGGCTATTTAGCTAGTTCTCTGCCAGTTTGCACGAGTCTGAGGGAAAAAGGGGATGTTGGATGATGTGTGCGCGAAAGGGATTCGCCGCGGGGCACGAAGGATGCAGACAGAACGGCAGATAGGACGCGTGTATGTGTACCTGTAGATGCGATACCATATAGGTGCGCGTCGTATAGGTAGATATTACGCGATACACCCACCTACCCCTGTACCTGACTGAATTATTAGATTCACTCTCTCGACTCCTCGTCTCCCGTTTTTCTTGTCGTAGTCGACTTGGTAACTTTTTTCCCTCCTCCGCCATGCCGTTTCTCTCTTATCCGCGTCTGGATTTTTCTATTAGACCCCTCAAAGAGGCTCGAAAAGGTACGCAAAAAAGAGTCGCCCCGTGAGAGAAAAAGCTACCGAGGAATGTAACGGGGATATTAAAATGGAGTTTTGAAACGGTTTGCGTGTCGACCTGCTGCTGCTCAGAAGACTAGCGGTTTTAAGATTAAACCATTTTGCAGGATGGTGGCGAAGTGGTGGAGCGTAAATAGATTTTTCGTTGCATTCGGTGTTATGCCTGATTAATTCATCACCGAAAGCCGTTCACGCAATTTATCTGTGTTGCCGAGTAATATTAATCTTAGAATACTGATATGAAATTAGTTTCCAGAATACGGCGTTATGTTTCATTTACATAATTAAGAAAGAAATTATTTAACATTTAATTACAGATCTATTAGTATTAAATGCGCTCTACGTAGAGCAATGAATTGACAATCGGAGGAAATGACAGATAAGTGAAAAGAATCTCCGAGAGAACGTATGGAAGGAACGTCACGCGCTCGGGAGAGCGAAACTCGTCTTCAAGCGCTCTCACGATTCAATTCTATTTCGCCCCGTCAGATGTTTGACGCTTGGTTAAATTCGCTTATCGGCACTGTCGCGAATTTTTCGTTGCCGGTTCCGAGGACAAGTTCCGGGCGCACAGATTGCACCATCCTCGCGACTCGCTAAGTTCCATCTCGAAGAAGCGAAAATTCTCGCTCGCTGGCAGATAGAATTCCAGTTGTCCAGTTCTGACTCGAGAAGTTTAAAATTCGTTACAATAGTTTGCGCGTTGCATTAACGTTATATCTGTCAGCAATTTTTAAAGTATCGAGAGTATCTCGTCGAGAATGATGAAAGTGTAGGAACAAACGGGTTGTTAACTTGATGTTGTTGCAATCGCAGTTTTTAAGTAATTAAGAGATCCCGGTAGCAGCACACGGTAAGCGAAATAGCCGTATAACGTTAAGCGAACGGGTCGCTAACGGGTAACACCGGTAGCCGGTGTTCCTATCTAACGTCGCCTAATACGGGGACGACTCTAATCCCGTCTGATCTTGAATAATCTGAACTAATCTCGTGCAATCTAACGGCAGCTTTCGGCGCCGGGTATGAGCGTCGGTGGAATAGGTCCGTTTTCAATTAGAGGGAACATTTTGCTGATGGCGCCTTCCCCCGCCCGCGCCGCCCCTACCGGCTTGGATGTCTGCCGAAACTTCGTCCGGATACGGAAGGAAGGTTTACGGATACGGATGCCGGTGGGAATCTGTCAGTAGGAGCAATCCCCATAGATAATCGCCGGATTATGCAACCGGATTAGGATTTTCTACAATGCGCGCGTGCGTGCACAACTTTCTTACGGACACGTATCTTACCTTGATTAAATTTTAAGCGCGATCAGTCGAGAGGTATAGTCTCGCGTAATCTTTCACTTTAATAAAATTTCACGCGTATTTTCAATGTTCTCTCTTCGCTCTCTGTCAGATATAGACATGAATAGTGCAAACTTCGCGAAAAAGCTGTGTCCATTTGGAAATTGCCGTTCATCAATTGTACCTTTCTCGGTAGAACCGCCGAGATCGAAATGGAATGTCAAGCTGATGTTTCGACATATACTGCGTGCATTGTTTGAGCAAGTTTTTGTTTGCTAGCGACTGTTCCTGATTGCTAACGGTACATACAACGGGGCTGCATACGCTACTTTTTTCTCAATTCACGGCGCATTTCAGTAGCATTGCAATCAATCTCGGATTTTTATAAAATATCGCGAATAAAGTGAAATTTAACGATTTTCTAAAACTCCTCACTTTGTTCACTTGTTCCTTTTATAAACGAGAACGACAACTTACGTAGAAGATGCTATATTTTTGCAATAATCATTTCCGCATATCAAATATAATTTTCCTCATTACATTCATAAAAAATTCATTTATGCACAATACAATAACATTCAATAAGAGCTAGCAAAACTGATAATTCACTGTAAAATGCACGAAGCTTTCAACACGGTTGTTAGCGGTAATATCTTGGCGATGTCAGTTAAGGATTCCGATAGGCGACGCCCTTCGACGTCAGATGATGAAGAATGGTAAAGGCGAAGTCGCAGCATAATACGACACCTCGTTATTCGTCGTCGACGTGATGTCGGTTCCCCGCGCGCTATCAACAGCCGCTCCGGGTTGACTTCGGCGTGCGTTAAACTTGCATGGCACCGTCGGATCGTCGGAAATTTTGGAGATCTGACGCGGACACCCGACGGAACTTTTTGAAGTCGCAGTAGCGATAGCAGTCACGAAACTTGGTACTTCACGTCTCGGGAGAGAAGTTGTCCTTCTATATACGCGATCCGGGGCGAAGCACGTGCGTGCTATCTCACCGCGTCTTCTTAATCGAAATATATTTTCGCACTGTGTTGCCGTTAGCGTTCATATATAGTAGGAAATACACTCAACTTATAGATGCCTTCACACCTTTCTAAATAACAACTATTTTCAAGAATAAACACATACATAAATATATGCAATCGCATCTATTATAGATATGCATGCATTTGTAATCAAATTATGCGTTCGTTCTATCTAGAAAGGAAAATGATAAAGCAATATTCAATTATTGCAATTAATATTAATAAATAATAAATGTATATATGTATACGTATATATTACATCAATAATTAATTGATATTGTAATTATTACAATGTATACTAATTTAATTTTAACAAGTGAAAAAACTCCAACGACTCTGCAACACCAATAAAAAAATTAATTTCAATTTTCTTTATTTTTCATTTAGAAAACAATTATTTCTCTGCTTACTTTTTTCAAATTATTTTTTTCCAGACACGTTTTCAACTCGAGGCATTTCCCAGAAAATATCAATTTTTAACACAATCGCGAAAATATGGTTATTGTTATATGCTCCAAATTTAATTATTTTTAAAGTTTTACTTAAAATACTTTTCATTTGAAAGTACAATAATTGTCACATTATAAATAAATTTTGCGTTACAACCGCATTACGTTTTAATATGTGTATGAATCAAATTCTGCAACTCCAAGTTTTTTGTATCATTTTTGGGCTGCTATAACATATGTTATATTTTCGTTTGCTTTTTTAATAGATGGTAAAGCATTTCTCTGGCAGCTTATGACATGAGTTACGGGTACTTTTCACAACGTACATTGCATAATTGTACATTGTAGTGGAGAAGAAAGTATTTTTCCCTTAACAGCTGGGTACGGAAAATGATATAAGCAAAAAAAATGCTTTAATCTATCTTCGTAATCCATTTTCCAACTGTGACTTATTTTCTACGGATAGCACCTGCTCCCTGCAATCGTGCACGTCGGATTCTTCCCGAGTCTTCTTCACTCTTCCACATTAATTTACCGCATCCACCTTCTTGCGATTTGATTTCACAACGACAGAATCGTCTCCTCGTGATTCGCGCGGATCGTAACTTCGCCGTCTTTTTCCTCATTGGATTTTGAGTGTCAAATATTTGCGGAGTCTGACGGGGAGGGGGGAGGGGGGCAGAAGGGGACGGAGAAAGGGACGGGCGATCACGAGATCGTCCTCTAGATTGCACGGGGATGCGGGTGATCAAAAGTTCAGGACAGTTGAGGCGGAGAGGATGCGAAGAGGACGGCGTCGTACGACGTCGCGACGACGGGAATCGTCCTGCAGAGCCGGTAGACGCTTTGGGCGCCTGCAGGACGAGAATCGTTTTGTAATTGATAGGAGTGTTTGTTCGCGTTTGTAAATACCATTCCATTAGTGCCGCCGCGAGCACGAACTACACGAACTTTGGCGCGCACGCCAAAGTTTCGTATTTCCCGGAGCCGGAAGTACGACTAATCGTGCCGCTGCTGTCTGCCTTCCCTCTGCAACTCTCGCGAGTACATGATAACTATACACATAATTCGATGCATCATGCACTTTCTTTTGTACGCGTACGAAGACTGCAAGAAATGACCGAAGTGACAAGAAGTGACCGAATCGCATTCATCATTTTGAAGCTAATTGGATAATTTTCTAATTGGATATTTAATGAAAATTAAATAGTTAAATTGCATTTTCATAAATGTCAATTAATGTTAGGTAACATTTAACTACTTTTAGAGAGAAACGGTCCTAAGTAACTAATTTAAATTTAAATTTGATTTAATTTTATATAAAATTTAAGTCGTTTTAAAAATGAGCAAGTTTTATTTCATTTTCTCTCGCTACGATTTTCGAAGTTATTATGAAAGACGTAAATTGTATATTCTATATATAATATATGTAATCATATTGTATATAATATTCAACATCATAACTGTATCATATAGGAGAGGCTAAACGGATTACGGTAATCATAGTCCAATGAACATGACGCTAAACGTGAGCGCAAGCTGAAAACGCAGTCTATTACGAGTGACCTAAATTGATTATGACTTTTAAAGCGCTTTATGTAAATGAAATAAATAATAAATCGATAATAGATCGAAATAAAAAGGCATATTTTTGCACCGGAAAATAAGACTCATTTACTTGTAATTATATATAATAAATGATCTTGTAATTATATATAATAAATGGAAATGGAATTCCCTATAATAGATATATATATATATATATATATATATATATAGATATAAATTATATACTAGGTTGAAAGATTCTATATATACTGTATATATATCAGATTGTATTTATCCTTCATTCTACCGTGAAATAAATATTTTACAAAATGAAGGATAAATATAACCTAATATACAAGGAAAAAGTGGACATAAATACCGATCGCTCGTTTCAACTGAACAATGCCTCTGGTTGGTCGTTGACTTTCGTCGAGTAGCAACGAATGCGCAATTTCGTCCGCACAATTTCGGGCTAGCTCAGCCGAGAACGTCATCCCGACGCGAATTTTACGACTGATCACTCGCGGAGCCTCCTCTTTTGTCACGTTCTGCGCCGTGGTTTTCCCGAAAGAAAAACGGATCCTCGGATACGGGTTCTTTCGATTGGAACGGATGAAATTCCATTTCCACGGAATTTCGCGTAATTTCTTCGAAGCACTGTCGCGTATATGTCCTGAAAAAGGCGCTATTCTCCCCGTTTCAGTCATCTTTTCGAGATGATGCGAGATACGAGGTGGTATCTATTAGATATTATTAATCTTCTAATTCTAATATATCAACATTTTCTAAGGGATTTGGAAATATTCGAATCGAGTCTGTGACAAAAATATTTTTGCCTTTTTAACTTTATTTTAAATTTCGAAGATTTTTAGTATCAAATATTAATATGTGAAAAATGTAATTTAAAGTAAATATCCGAATTTCTATGGATTAAATTGTTTTTAGTCGCTGATAAATTGGATTACAGAAGTTATTATAGAAGTTCTATCTCTATTGTAAATCATAGATCGCAAACGGCGATTAGAAATTACGCCAATTCTGAAAAATGTCAAGAAAATGCGAGCTGGCTGGCTGGATCTATTCGCGAATTCTCGTCCACCGGAAATTCATTCTAGGCCGTGCATCATATAAACTCACGATACTTGACTCGGCAGTGAGTAATTAAAATGTAAATTATGCGATGTGAGAGAGAGTAAACATGTTTGCACGCATTGCAGCCAAGTGCAGCCGGCGTCGGAAGGATTATCCATTTATAATGAAACTCGACAATGCGCGTGTTAATGTCGCGATGGGTTTATGGATGTCGTGCCTGAAAATCACGCGCCAAAGAGGTATGACCTACTAATAAAGGAAAAAAATTCACCTGTTCGATTAAAATCTTTAAAATCGATTAAAATCGATATGAATCAATAACAATATCTCATTTTTTACGTATAATTTATTTTATACGCGTGTAATTCTAAAACTACCTTTAAAACGATTGCGCGATGCATAAAGCGAGAATTATTTTACTTTTCAGCGAACTTACACACTGACAGCGTTTTTGACGATTGGCGTTTTATACGTTACGTCTGCGCTATCAAAAGATCCATGGCCGTATTCCACGCGTTTTGCCCTTTTCGTGACCCAGAAAAAAAATTCTCGACACGTTCACCTCTACGTTTGCGCTCACATCTGTACGCGATATAAATCGCGCGATGGTTTTTTTCATAACCCTCGTGCACTCTTGCCGTTCTCTCCCTGCGCATTTCCGCGCGGTCCTGCCCGCTTTTCATCGCCACTCGGTTTGCCTCGTGGTTCCTCTTGTTTCCACCACTACAGTCAAATAGGCTATTCCGCCGGTTTTCGTACTTCACCGGGACGTAATTGCCATGCTCAGGGGGAGACGAAGGAGTTGGCTGTAGGACGAACGATCGCGTAAAACGCGCTTGCGACGATATTCGCGACGATAATAATTCTGCGTTTGGCGCAAGTAAATGCTTTCTCCCTCTCCACCCCCTACCTCGCTCTCTCTCCTCGTCCCCCTCTTCCTCCTATAAGGTACTAAGATGTGTCTCGGTTATAGTGCCTTCCTCCCGCTTCCCAAGTTCGGCGTCGAAACCCTCCTTTGTTTTCGCCACCGTCTTCACCTCGGGGCGACAGGAGCTGCGGTGCTTGCTCTCGTGCGCACAACACAATGATAATCCTGTTATATGGTAGCGTGTCAGTGACGGACGTTCCTTTGGCGCAACCAGTATACTGCTTCCGGCTCGTCAAAGTGCAAGAACCAGGAAAGGGCTGTGTCAATATCAGGATTGTTTGATGTGGATGCTGTCTCTCAGCTATATGTGTTGCTTTCAGAGCGTTACTCCAGTTTGATATTTTATTTACGTAGAAAATTCTGTATTGTTTTTATTAAGTTCGTCAGAATTCGATAAACTCGCCGTTTTCCTCTGTTACTGTAATTACGTCTCGAAGCTAAAGAATTTTTCTCTAATTAAAAACCGTGATAAACGATAATAAGTAAAAAATGGAATGAGCTTCACAAAACGCTTGGCAAAAATTTGAGAAATGGTAAAGTTAAATTTATATCCGACTTTTTCAGCTCTCTTTCAAATCGATATTTTAGTTTTATTTCCCGAGAGCGACAAAAATCAGTTACACCGAGGCCAAAATTAATTAACGCTGGCGGAACCGACTCTTCGTCGCTTCAACCAGCTTCCAACGTTTCAAGCTCGAACACGCTTCACGTATCGATTCGCGTCCTCTCTGCTCTGCGCACGTTATTAGAAGTGCACCGTACCGAGACGCAGTTTGCTTAAATTCATTCGGCAGTTACTGATAGAAAATGCCGGGGTGAATTTGGTAGCGGCACGTAGCGGCTTATCGGTAGGAGACCGGCTCAACCGGATGCGAGAGCTGGGAGTTCGCGGCCAGCCATCCGGTTCCACGAGGTTGGGGGCCAACCGAGCGGTCATCTCCCAGAGGCCTTGTACTCGGAAATAGACTGGGTTATGTATATATAGGTCCTGCGCCGTAACTCTGCCCGGAATACCGGGATAGTATTGATAATGCACGGCCCATGCCCCTTTGCGTTTACGCCGCGGGTGCATGACCCGGCCCGCGGTCCACCCCCGTTCGGCATTGGCGATTCTTCATATCTCCCCGGGCCACATATCTCCCGATTTTTGCCCGGCGTCCCTGATCGCGGTTAAAGTGCCGATTGTCATTCGTGCCGGGAAAATCGATCGCTTAGTTAAAATATTTATTCGCTTTACCGTTCTGTTACGTAGGCGATATTTATGATGTTAGAATGGCTGGCTATTCTCTGACCGCAAAGCTTTTGTACGACACTTTTATAAATTTTTAATTAACGCCACAACGCGAGAGATGGAAAAATATAGCGCGAGGAAAAAGATTATATTGTAAAAGAACCAATAAAAGGTCGTTATACAATTACATCTACTCGATTGTTTCCAAAGATATTTCTGGCGCAAATAATGGAATAATTAGTACCTACATGTATATTTTTTATACGGAGCTTGTATGAGCTTATGAATGCTCCCGCCGGTGTATGGCCCATTATACGTTTCCGTAGCGCCTTCCTTTCCTTCATTTTATTTCTTTTTTTTTTATACGGCCGTTCGTCACGACAATACGAGCGCGCCGTATTTCTCTCGAGTGTTTTTCGCAGCCGTAGTAGGTAATTGTTTACTACCGTCGTATCGTACCGGCCGTATGATGGTGATCGTGAAGTCAATTTTTCTCCGCGCGCTCAATGCCAGCGTTCAGCAGCTTCGACGTCTTAGCTACGAAGCTTACAACAATAAAATTCCGTATCAAACCTTGATCACTTGTCCGAACGATAAGACGATAGTCTTCCCTGAACGATCATATCTCTTTAATTAATAGATAATAAGAGTACACATCTGGCACAATTGTCGTCGTAAAACAAGAGATAACGGAGATCGCGATTCTTCGTATATAATGTACTGATAATTATTAATTTATAAAATATATTAATGATCATTACTAATATGTATTCGTACATTATATCAATAATTCTCGTAATGAAACATTAAATATATTTTTAAAATTTTTTATACGCATATGTAAACTCTATTAGATGGAATATTATGGAATATATTAATAATCATTAATAATAAGTAATATTATATTTGTAATTATTAATTAAAAAGTACAAAATATACGCAATTTGAGCCATTTTTAACCATTCCATACGTAGTAGTTAAAAATAATAAAATGTTATCCAATTCAAGGTATTGGTTTAAATAATCCTTTAAATATTTCATCCTTTAATATATTTAACAGTGTATATATGTATATATTTTATTTTTTATACGCATCTGTAAGTTCTATTAGAAAGCAAATGTATCTCGCGGACGTTAATGCTAATTCCGACAGATAGGTATACAATCAACATGTACGGCATACTTGGATATATCAAAGGCGGGCATATACGCAGGCGTCGAAACAATTAAACCATACGAGCCAATTTAAGGGCGTGTTTATTCGGCGCGGTAATTCCCGTATGCGGTCGGGGTATGCGATACAGACGCGGGAGAGAGTTAATCCCCTGTCCATTTGCGTCGGGCAAGAATCTCACTTACGGCCATCGGCGCGGACCCCGGCATCGTCGCGTGAGGAATTCCGTATTAAAAGTTTACCCGTCCTACCCCCTTCGGATAGGGCGAGAACGGGCGCTCTCTCTCTCTCTCTCTCGCTTGCGGGAGAGGGAACCGGAATTCCGTTGCTGCGCGGCAGCGCCGAGGTACCAGGAATTCTGTAGTTACCTACGTATACCTACGTTAGTCGCCTCCTGTTTCGCTTCCCCGTTCCAACCCTCCGTTCCGGTCCCGCCAGCCCGTTGTCGCCGTAGTGTAAACCGGACCTTCTGACTACCGTCGATGGAAATCGAGACCCTTTGACATCGTACACCGCCCAGGCGTCCACGGGAATATTTTTCCGCGCTTGACTTTTATCCGACGCTGTTCCGGGGAAAATACCGTCGGCACAACGATGACGCGGACGCCGTTGCATTCTCCGGCGGAACGACCGATCGCCGTTCTCTCTTTTTCTCCCTTTTGGTTTACATCTATCCGCCGTGAAAATACATGATAATTAAAAAAATTCTGTTGCTCGAGTCACTTTGATGGAGAAGATCAATCGGCAGACATCGATTTAACTCTGTTGCCGTGTAGAATATCTTTCTGAGATATGCGCTTTTTTTATCTTCGAATGTGTAGGTGAATTTAATTTTATCTCTTCTATATAGATAGATTAATATTAGAGTGTCTGATTTAATAAAGTCACGTCTTGAAATCTTTGCCACTCACATTTGTCACGAAGGCGAAACCGGGTTAGAAGTTTCGCATATAATTGCGTTACGAGACGATTTAAGTTTAGAGCTGTCAGATGAATAGATACGGATGTGAAAACGGCGTTTCGCGACATAAAATTTCCCAAAGTGTCAGATTAGTGTCGATTTAGAGAAGGTAAATAGGATCAAGAAATCGCGAGGGTAATTCGATTTCATTGGACAAGCAGCGTGCATTTACATCGCGCGTCTCGCCAAGTCTGGCCGCTGGTCCGCGTTCGTTTGCATTCTTTTTACGGCGTTACAAACGAAGGCGTTATATTCCAGGCATCCGTATCACTTGCGAAAGCGCGCGCTTCGCTGTATTCATCGAAGCATGGAATGCATGCTACTGGTACAGGTATCTATCGTAATAATTCCGCGAGCGTGCACGCGCGGGCATATGCGCGCGTCCGAATATTCGCGGCGTTCGTATGCTATCGCTGTCGAACCGTATAAATCATCGCGGAATAACGGGCGTATATGACGGTAACTATTACATTTCTCGCGACGAGATACACGCGCGACCCTTTTCCTCGACACATTACGACTGTCGTCCCAAGTAAACCGCTCGATGCTCGACGTATCACGGCGCGATGCGATTGGACGTTCGCCCGTGTTTGCCTCTTGTTATTGCGATCGACTCAGTTTACTTAAATCAAATCGGTTTCTACGACGTGTTTACGTTCTTTCGGTGTATCTATGTCGATCAAATTCTACCCGTACGTTTTGCTCAATGGGGGAAAAGGAAGATAGAATATTGTCGCACCTTCGACAGAAAGAAGTTGCAATTGCTAGAAGTTGATTTTTCAAAAATAGGAATTAAATAAAAAAAGTAAAATTATACACAATATATAAAATAAATAAATATGCTTTTTCGGAGGGATGTATTTCCAGTCAAATAATAATAATAATAAAAAGAAATATGGCATTTGTGCATATTTTTTTTTCATATGGAGAAAAAACAACACAATATGACATGAGTGCCGATCGTACTTGATTTAAAATAAAGTATTAAACTATCCCGATGAGTCGGGCATTCTTGACGGGAATTCCGTCTGCTTTATTTATGTATATTCTCATCGAATTCCCCGCGCTCCTGCAACCGGCAGCAAACCACTCTCGTCTCGGGAATTGTACGGCGTATACGAGCAAGATGGTAGAAAATTTCCCAGCCCGAGACGAGAACGAGGCACAACCGCCCGAAGTCATTATCCAATGCATACGTTGGATGGAGTTAAACGCTGCGTACGTGCCTTCTTTTTTTATGTATGTATGTATATGTACGTATCCTGCGTAGAATATACATGCAAACTATGCATTTCTCGATCACTCGTTAAATTCGCGAGATATTTGTGATGCAATCATTTCACTTTTTTCGTTTTCTCGTCAATCACAGTGTTGATCATAGTATACAAAATTTTGTTCGTACACACGTTCGGGATGCGTTAAATCAACGTTCGAATATATTGGCTCGCATGTTTACGTCGGGGACAATCGGCGAAACGTTAATAAACATTTGTCGTTTGTAACGATATATGATAACGAACATATTTCTTTGTACCAGATGGAAAAGTGTGCCTGGTTTGAGTTGCAGGATTGAAGTTTCAGGATATTTTATTCATATCGAGAATTCGGGATCGACCTTTTAATAAAATTTTTAGAGGTTTTCATGTTCCTCATTTAACGCGCGATGCGAATTTAACATATAATGGTGCACGCGAATTTTTACCCCTACTGGAGATAAACAGCATTTTGTCGTTTTATTCATGCGTATTCTTATCAAATTTTCCCTGCGTTCTTTCTCCCTCTCTCTCTCTCTCTCTCTCCCCCTTCCCCTCCCTCCCTCCCTCCCTCTCTCTCTTCCTCTCTCATTCTCTCTCTCGCTCTCTCTCACTCTCTCATTTTTATCATGCCGGGGATTGTACTGCGCATATAATAAAGCTGGCGGAAAATGTTCGTGGAGGGTGGCGAGGGAGCCTGCCGGAAGGTCCCTATGTAACACGGGTACGTACGTTACGGCGTTTTATCCCGTCATTGTTTCCCCGGAAACTTTTTCGCCCGTTGGCGCGGACCGTAAACTTACTATTTTTCCTCGATGTAAACTCCTTGGCGTACAGGTGACACACTTCCCGATCCTCTCATTTTTCGATGTTCCATAAAGCGGCCAATAAAACATCTTTCGCGCTCTTCCCCTTACGCATTCGCCGTGGCGGCTTTGCCATAAATGTTTTATGGCCGGTATAGATATTGAATTCTTCTTAACCGTCTCTTCGACACACTATATACATTTGCCAAGAACCCGGAAATTTGTTATCGATGATTCTTGACTTCATGAATGTGTGGAGATCTCTCCCTCGATACGCGCTATTTAACCCTTTTATACACCTGAGAACGTTTCTCGCGAGACGTTTCATATTTTTTAATGAAATATTTCGAAAGTATTAAGTCGTAATCGTCTTAATCCTTTATCCATTTATAGTTACAGCGAGATATATAAATTCACACATATAAATTTCTTGCGTAAATACTGCTACAAGCTCTTACACAGTAAATATTGCCGCTGTAACAATCTGCTTACACAAAGGATTGCGCATTGCGACAGATATTTATCATCGTGGTAAACTTTGAAACGTGTCTCGCGTGTGTCGATCTCTCAAGCTCGTTGTCACTGCGATTCCGCCGTTTTGTTTAAACGACCCTTCAAAAAACGACACCGATGCGGTCGACCGGCGATCGTTGTTGGCAAGAAACGCGTCCCCGTGTACCCCGTAGGTTAATGGAACTCTTTTATCGGAGCCATTCGGAGGCTCGACTTCGCAGGACGGTCGATACTTTATATTCGCACGGACGAGCCACGGGCGTCATATTTTCGAGGCAGCAGCGTCAGGAAAAGAGGGACAGGACGAAATGGAATCCCAGTCTATGGACTCGTCACGCGCGACAGGAGCTACGAAACGACCGGGATTTCGCGCGAGGGTCGATGAGGAGGATCGGGGTGTCCGGGAAGGGGCGGCGAGAGACACGCAAAGGCCTGTTGGGATTATTTGCACATCGCTGGGACGGAGATGGCTCCGCTTGGTCGGAACTTGCGCTAATGCATGCCATATATATAGTGCACTGATCGCGCGCAGTCGATTCGCAGGATTATGAATTTTTCCGACGAACACGCGATTTAACTGTTTCTACACTTGTTTTTATTAGATGAGAATGCTGGAATTTAATAAAGTCAGATAAAGAAGTTTTTTTATTTTCTTCATAATTTTAGATAAAAATCAGTCTTTTTAATTATCCTACATAATGCTAGAGACAGAGTTGAGTTTTTGACAAGAAAATAACAGGATTTTTTCGAATCCATTTCAAGCAAAGAAATGCCATTTTTCGAACAAAAGCTGTACTACCTACCCTACAGAATATCTATATTCCTCTCTCGTTGCTATTGTTCGAAAAGTGGCAATTTCCAACTTGAATCCTACACGAACGATATTATTCCTTTTCTCCCCTCTATATAAAAAAATAATAGAGTAATATTTTTTTCATTTGGAGAATGTATTGTGCATTTTTTTTTATTTCTTAAAACTGAGCGATTGCCCGTCCCTAACTTCGATCAACCCCGCTGCGTGTTAAAAGGCCTGACGACGACGTATTTTGCCGGACAAACGGCACAATCCCGGCGGTGATCGATCGATGTTTAAAACGTTCCGAGTGATGGCGGATATTTTGTAAAACGCCTGATATCGTGCATATGTTTCCTGAGATCGATATACACGCGGTGCAACGTCGCGCTATCGAGCGAAAATGAGGAATGGAAATGTTAAGGGATACGCGTTCGGCCTGCAGCCTTCCGCTCGCGTATCACAAATCGATGTCAGCATTAAGCGTAAGGTCAACGGATAGCAAATACGGATCCCGCGATTTTCATAAAGCGTCAGACTTCGACTTTTCCTCGACGGATTCGCCGAGTGTGTCGCACCAGGAGACGCCCGCGCACGGACATGTGCCCCTCGCAGTTTTAATACCATGCTTATGATTTATGTATCGGAATACATATTGCATCGAATCCTCTCTCGCATTAATGTTGACACTGCGAGCGTTTCTCGTTCTCTGCACGGAAGAGATTTTTACGTTCCGCGCGAAGGTTTGTTCACATAAAAAAAATCTAACGATTTTCGACAAGTTATAAAATATCGATGTTTTAAACATGCCGTATTCTATACTTTATGGATATTGTTTTAGGTAACGTAAAACTAATTATAAACAAAATTCTAAAACTTTTAGGACAATGAATGAATACAACTCTTTAACAAAAGGATTAAAGACAGACAATGCGATGTGCTATTTCTTCTATCGAAAAGAATCCTATTTAGTAAATAAGAGTTTTAATAAGATTATACTTATGCATTGTGTTTAGAGATGTTACACACCGTGTACCAAGTGTATATACCTACATATTTTTACGCTTCATCGATGTTTTTTAACCGTGATGATTATATGGCACGTGACAGCATCGAATTACGATCGTAATTCGAGGTGATCGAAACGAAAGGCCTAAATGCGCCATCCTGCCGGAGTCGAGTTTATCGTAGAGGATGTTACAAAAGCTACTCAACGGAAGAGCTTTAAAAATGAGGGGTTCCACGCCGGAATACAGAGGAAATTTCAGGAAAGCCGAAGCGGTCATAATCTTGACTGATGCGAGCATTCGTCACTCGTTAAATTCCACCCCCGTACACGAACCTGACGAATATCCCGACGGAATAGAGTTGCAAATTAGGACTCTGTTACGTCGTTCCTTCTCTTTCTTTTAAAGGAGGTCAGGGAGGTCTCCGTCGGCATCTGGCGGGGGAACGGAGCTCGGGCTCGAGGCTGCTTGATAATGCTTCTAAATTTTCGTTACCGCGCGATGGAAGGCGGCCTGGAATGCCGGTGTGTAAACGAGTTAAAGTAAGAGAAACGGTCATACGGAGAAGAAGTCGCGTGTAGACAGTCGCCCATTGTGCCTGGTAATTTGCTACGTCTCCGTCTTTCTACCGGCGGAGAGTCCTAACAAATGCGTCACCTTAAGCACTGCTAAGGCTACTCGTGACTATGATCTATCGCTCGCAACGCAGACGTTAGAAGTGGCGGCCGGTGCATTCTACGCCTGACTCTGCCGCTTAAGTTTATTGAGCGTAAAACATAATTCTAATAAACATTTTAATATCAGCATAGAAATGGGAACGCTCTCTAAAATTCACGCTCGCTGAGTCGCGGAGGATTTCGAGGGATGGATTTTAACAAAGACTTTCAAGGATTACCTCTAAAGACGCGACCATTCTTATTACTTCGTGTACGGTAATTCATCCCATTTAGCGTCGTCGGATGCTGCCTCGCGACTCGAACAAGGCGACTCGAAGGGAAAAGGAAATCAAAGCCGCCTTTACACAATACGCCCTCTTACCGAGCGTAAATCCGGTTTATTCTACGGTAAGGAGGATACAATGCGGCGAGCGCGCCGAATCCATTCCGCGCACATTCGGTAGACAAACAATAATTACAGAGACCTCAGTCCCTCGGATGGCACTCCGGGAAAATACTGATGCAATCTCGAGTGCAGCACCCAGGCCAGCCTCAACCCCGAAGCGAAGGAGGAGCAGCGCTTTTATTTCCTCGGAAAACGGAAAACGACGTTAAGTCGGGGACGGCCGTCGGTGCGGTGGTGCATGTGCCACCGTCCACCACCCTTCTCGAGTCCCCCTTTCCTCGCGCATTTTGTGCTTCTTTTATATTATTAAGTTCCTAACGTACTGAAAAGAGAAGAACGGCGTGCGCGGCTGCGCCCGTGTGCGACACCGGATACACGTTTCGCAGCCGTCGGGATAACTATCCTCGCCGTAGCGACGCCTGATATCGCTGAGAATCTCGCAAAATTGTCGCAATAAGCGTGCCTTGCGTCGTAACACCGCGTGTTTCTTTCTCAAGCTACTAAGCATCAGGGAATAATGGAAATTGGAGTGATCCTTACCCTCATATTTTTTTAAGAAATATAAATGCGTATTAAAACTTGCTAGTCGGTAATTTTTTAATATTTTGCAGTGTATTTTTAACACAATAGATAATTTTCCAGTGTTCGAGTGAGAGAAAAGACACGTCGCTGATTTTCCGCGAATTAACAGAATTGAATGGACGACTGCGAGGAAAGTTTCGGTCCTCTGTTGTTCCCTTTTTTCTCTTTTCTCTTAATTACCTTTCTTTACGCGCGAGATAACAAGCCACCGACGATTATAGCTGCGACCGTTCTCATTCGCGAGACATCCCCTCCTCCGTTAGAAGTCGAGTTTTGTCGTTAAAACGACGGCGGCAGCGAAGGTGCGAAACACCGTTGCGGCGTCGCATAAAAAAGTCGATACAGTTTTGCGGTATCGAGGTGTGCCCGACGCGGCTGGTTATCGGAGCTTTCTGGTCCGCGGGCGCCGAACTACGCGTGTAAGGAGACATTCCCGGTTTCATCGGCAAACCGAGGAACTTCTGCCTGATGCTTATTTTCAGCGGAGAGAATTTCTTTCTCCAGTTTCGCTGTTGTCGCGGTTTGTTGCCTATTGTCGACTATCGAGCAGAGCAGACAACTAGTTTCGTCGCGCATGGACGCCGCCGCTTCCTCACGGGAGGCAAGAATTGTTCCGGAAAACGACCTCCGTTTTATTTTCCTCACAGTATCGGATCCTTTTGTTCTATGATTAGCGAGGCGTTCATGAATTTCGCTGAATTTCACGGACGCATCACGCAAAATTGTCGAATACGTTATTATTCTATAAAAGCGAACGAATTTGTTCGTTTTTATACCGGGGTCGTCTTCCGGGATAATTCTGGCAGAAAATTTTATTTTAACGCGCGATTACGCATGCATAAGGCGCTCAAATTGTCGGCGTGTGCGAAACTGAAACGTATATATAAACGTATATAATTTTAGATATCGCGTTTAAACCGAAAGTGGATTCTAAACTCCGCGCTCGCGAAATTGATATCGGCCATGTCCGCGTATGTAAAGTTGCGTTTGTGCCATACGAATACGGACGAGCGAATGGATTCGTTGTAATGTGAACGATGATGACTGAGAGCGAATGGACGCATTCGCTCACGTTCGCTGCTATTTCCCCGCAAAACGATAAACCGGCAAATCATCGAAAGAGGTTCGCTGGGTTTAATAGTATATGCACGAATGTATATATGTGTGTGAGCACGCTTTCCATGGCATAAATCCACACATTGAAATTTTAAATTTCAGATGCAATTAAATTCAACAATACCTTAAAATTAAAAGGCAGCGATTGACAGGAAAAATTTATTTAATTAAAAAAATGCCTTTATAAAAACATGTCTTTAGAAAAGTAAATGTCAGAGCACATTTCTGATAATTATTCTTTGATAATAATTTAGTAAAAAATTAATAGTTATTTCTTTCAATTTTAGAGCTGCCCGCGGCATTGCATGTAAACAATTTTACAGTAGTTTCGAAAACGCGACTGTTATCTCGAGTGCGAATATCAAAGAATAAATTTCTAACGAAATCGTCGTCTCTTGGCGTTTGTTCACTTGCCGTCGCGGTGTCGCTTGTAATAATCGCTGTGCTATTATGATGTAATAACGCTCTGTGCCATTACTTTAATACGGTATCGCTTCACAGAGTTTTGCCACCTCGCACGTAATGCCGCGATATTGAACGGCAACTTCTCGACTGCTGGTTTTCTCGAATGCGCCGCTAGCTATTCGAGAATGTATTTCTGCTTGAATTCTTAACGATATCAGAGATCGACATTTCTGCAAAACGACAACATTTCCATATATGTATGAAAAGATTTCTGCATTCTTTGCAGGGTAGAGAATAAATTGTCAAAAGGATCTTTCTTCTAACAAATAGAGATTAAGATCTGAAAGAATGTTGAGGAAATTCAAGTCAAAATGCAACAGAGTGTAAAAAAATGGGATAGACATTCGCGTGAACCCGCAGAGGTATTGGAATAGGTGGATGTATCGGATCGATGATACGTCCGTCCAATGATTACACGGAGGATACCTATCGTATCACGACGATTCGATGATAATGCTTCGATAGAAAACTGTCGCACGAAACGTAAACGCGTATCGCCGCGGGAGTTGTTGTTCCACCGGCGGGGAAATATTTACGTTGCTTACACAATTACTCGGTACGATCTCCTCAGTCGCGCAGCGTTCTTCGCGGTCGAAAATAAAACAGCGCAACTTTATGATAGTTCAAATACGTGCTTGCGGCTTTAAAACGGTCGCACTATTCGACTCACCGCGTTTACCGCATTCCCAATGATTCTTTACATTGCGAAATGACGTCGGATGGCCACGAATTCACAACTATGCGCGCAATAAAGTTTTTCAATTAACTCGCAACTGCAGTTTTAATGTCTGAATCTGAAACAATGCAGCTTGAATGAAAAATTTATTATTTTTACGTCTAAGTCTCTTTCTGAAAGATTTTGTTTTATGTAGATAGAAAACGGCGTAATATATATATATATATATATATATATATACATATATATATTTATATATATAAGAAGATGTGTCGATCTGAAACCGTAAAATATATGTTCGTCCTGTCATTTGTGTCATTCTTGGCGCTTTATTTGCGATCGTAAATATTATGTTTCCAGTTTTCCACACATACGCATGCACACAGATATGTTTCGTCCGGTACTATTTCTTCAAGCCTACGTGACGGTTGAAGGGGACGAAATGGTCAGCAGGTCGTGGACGACTGTCAGGAAAGTTATTGGATGTGGTCTGCTGCTTTTTTATGGGATCATCAGACGGTCGTTCGTCCGTCGTACATCGCATCGGTTCGTCGCGCTGACCGAAATGTCTCGAAGTAATGCGGAATTAAAACATTCTCATCCGACATGACACCATGTACAGGGTGATGGGTTTGGCATATCTACTAACAATAAGTTTTACTTAAGCTTCCAAGTACCGAATCGATTTCTTTTTCATCATAGACACATTACGTGACATTGACATTTTTATCGTGAAGTTCTCGCGTTATGAACGTAATATACGATACTATTTTCGCAGTAATATTTCGTTCTCGCTTGAGTCTTCCTCACGTACATTTCTGTTAAGAGTTGAAATACACAGGAATGCGGTTGATCGTGGAATTTAAATTACTTTTCTCGAGCGGTAGATTGAAATTGATTAAACTAGTCTGATGCGTATGGCGCCGATGTATTTATTTGTTATTCATTGATGATACCACTACTTATCCGGAAACATCCGACTTTGTGATCAAAACATGCAACGAGATTAATGCAATAAAAGTGCACGATGGCAAAGAGAACGGAAGAGAGAGAGAGAGAGAGAGAGAGAGAGAGAAAGGGAATAAGAATGCAACGATTTTTTAAAAGCCAAATTGCGCGTAAAGATCGGCTGCTCATAATACTAACCGGAAATGGATATTCCGCAATACTTCCGTTCCCTTGCTTCAATAAGCCCGGATTTTGGCGAATCTGGAGCGTTGGCCGCAAAATGATTCTTTCCCGATAATCGTTTGCGTAACATTCGAATGAAATAGCATTGTTGAATATGCCATTGAAATATATCTATATTTTTGAACACTCGTATTTTTAAGAATTTTACTAGAAATTAGATTTTTATCAAATATAAGCGATATAAAAAATGATTTAAGATAACATAATTTAAAGATACTCGCTTTACTTCACGGAATCTCTCTCTCTCTCTCTCTCTCTCTCTCTCTCTCTCTAGGTCTGTCTGTCTCTGTATCTCTTTAATAATTTACAATTATTATTGTACATATATATCAAACTTCTGCCTGTTTTAAAACATCACTTATATATGCAGTTATACATCGAGATAGATATATAACTAGACTACAAAAATCGACCGGTAATAAAAGAACAATATTTAGTCTGTAGCTGCTGAGCGTGCGTTAATTCGTAATTAGCAATTCAATATCGAAGCACGATATTTCTCCTCAAGCGCGAATTTCAGGCGCACCCGACGACGTTCCTGCGCTTCACACGATTAAGCATTTATCGCATGCCGTCTATAGGAATGCATAATAAATCTAACATGCGTGATATTTTCTATTCTTTTGTCTTAATTGAACGTATGAACATATGTATAGTGTAATTATATTTTGGCACTATTATTTGCTTGCGCACAAAGAAGAAAATAATGTTATCTTCATCGGCAAAAGTTTTTATTTAGGTGAAGCTTTTACTACGGTTACTATGAAGCTGCTAATGAGTCGGTGTTCAGATATGAGATCAAAGTAAAAACGTAATATCACGTTACACGGCTCAACGTTGCGTTTTGTCGCAAAATGAAAGCTAGAAGATAAAAATGTATGGTAATCATAATTACGGACGCATAATTACGCAACACCTCGAATGCACGAATGATATAGCATTCTGGCGAGTGCCGTGGAAAGTTTAAGTTTTATATGTTTTTCATATTTTCCATTCATTCGAGTAAAAATCATTCTAGTATTTTTTTTTAGTAAAACGAAATATCGAGATGAATACCGTAATCTGTAATATAATTTCGACGTAATTGAGAATTAACTCTATTCTGCGTATAAATCTTCACACAATCCGCCGTTGGATGTGATATTACATTTTACTGGCGTGAAATTAATTAATGTAAAAACAGAAAATTCTGGTAAAATTCTGGTAAAATTGAGCGATGTAGTACGAGAGCGTTTTAACTTTAAATTTTTCACGTTGCTCTCGGTTTTAAAACAGGAGAATATTATGTGAAAGCGTGCATTGTTGGAATATTAGTGAAATGTACATCAAGTAATCTCGCATGATAGCAAATCTGCTATAAATTTGGATAAACGTTGTTTTCCGCTCACCGTAATTTCAATGTCGCGGCAACTAACGCGAGGTCATACCTTATCAACGTTGCGATCATGTGCCCGTGGGTGACCACGGTAAGTCACGTTATACGTGTTGCTTAAAAATGCGTTTCGACGATAATACGACGTACGTTACCCGTTTGCTTATGAGATTCTTAAGTTACACCGATAATTCAATATAAGCGAAATACTGGATCTAATTGCAACGATGACTTTTTTAATAATTCAAATAAAAATATCATGTTGCTATCTCGTCTCAATATTTTAATTGTAAAAAAACGTTAATTTTCTTTCTAACAAACTTTTTAAAAATTAAAGCGTCACTAAAGTAAAGTTTATTCGAATCTCATTCAAATTTGAAGTGAAGTGTAAGATTTTGTTGTCTGTTTGCACTCTCAAAATTGATGTCTACCAGACTCTTGCACTAAAGGATGCAAATATAACTTCAAGAAGCATGACAGTGAAATATTTTATAATGCTCGTGCGTCAGCATGCAGCATCACGTACGTGTTAAACTATTGTACGCGGTGGAAACTAAGTAAGTATTAGGAGTTGGAAATTTCGAACAGATTACAACGAGTTAACCGAGGAGGAAGTTTGCGTATACGAGGGCAGCACCCACTCAGATTCGTCGAGCAACATTCCGGTAAGTGAGATTGTTGTTTCGCAATAAACGTGATTGGACGGGGCAAATAATTAGCTTTTCCCTATTTGTACACACAATTACACAGCTTGTACATAAGACACTCTATGTAATACGTGGAGTGTCTTACAAGCTATATATAATTGTGTACAAATATGTATTACATAGAGTGTCTTACAAACTATGTAATTGTGTACAAATAGGAAAAAGCTAATTATTTACTATCTCGGGTAATCACATTTATTGCGAAACAATATTAAGCTGATACACTAAACATATTTTATAAGTTTTGTATATAATAGCATATCCCTTTTATGTAGAACAAATCGATGAATGATTGCATATACTCCTGGATTAGATTATTTGCAATTATTTTAAACTATTTGTTTTAAAGCAATAGATTTACACAATATGTTATATTTATCTATAATATTCCTATCTTATCTATCCTATAAAAAAAAAACAAATTTTTCGCTCACCGATACGATGGGTAGGAGTGGAATTGTAACCCAACTACTTTGATCTATAATAATACAAAGATATTCCAATTATAGCGGCGCTCAAAATAATTAATATTTCAAAAAATAATTATTGCGCGCTTTGAATTCTTTATTCAGACTTCGAAAATCGATATTTAATAAAATGATTAAATAAAAGGTTTCTATATAAAGGTTTCTTCTGTTTTTAAATATAAACTTTTATAAAATGCTATAAATAAAAATTCTTTTCTCTGTTCTTATTTTATCTTTATCATCTAAATAAATGGGCCAAATAAAAAAAGTGAACAAAATTTATTCCGGAAGTAATAAACAACACATAAATAAGATACTTGTCTTGATGGCTGCTCCGCCAACGTTCCCTCTTAGGCCCTCTTTTCCTCTCAGATTTTTTTGTTACACACAAGTACTTATACACACACAACACTTGTGAAAATACGGTTAATTACGATCGCGTGCGAGCTAATCATCAGAGATTATGACGGACGTGTGATGTTTTTACGCGGCACTTTCGACATTAACGGTACGCAACGCGTACATCCGCAAAATACACAAGATATTATTTATATTATCAATAATCGATAGACATTATTATAGCTTTTCTACTAGAACCATTAGACTCGGCAATTTTTATATTACTTCGCGATCTCAATTCGAAAGCTGTAAGCAAAGTATACTCGATTCAGCGAAAATGTAAAGCAAAATACGAGATATATTCAAGTACAAAAAGAAATGCTATAAGGCGAATCATATTTGTGAAGTATCCAAAGTAAAACACGAGATACATCCAAATACGACAGATATTTTTTATTAAAGAAGTTAATTGTCGGTCACAAATGTCATAAATAATAATAATTTATGATAACTATTTCGAGCTTCTATTATCATATTATATGAATAAGACGTTCGAAATAATTTCTGTTCGATAGATAATCGATGCCTCTCGTTTACAAATTATTAATTATATTATTATAGTAGTTAAGTAATCGCTGTTAATTAAAAATCATGGAAGAATAGAACTGTTCGTTGCTAATTGATCAAAGGAAATAATCATAGTTTCTCCTAGTGCGCAATAGTGTTTTGAGGGAAAATAAAACGATGACGTACGGAACGGATCGCGTCACTACTTTCCTGGTTAAGCATTTTGCCATGAATGATAGCGTCGCGAGACCTTCTGTATACGCGCGCGCCGTAACACAAATACCAAGGCCGCGCGCGAATCGACTCGCCGATAACACGAAACATCTAACTTAAATTGTACACAAAATATTATCTTTCTCATTGGTTTAATTTAATTTTGACGTATGTGTTATTAGCGCACATTTTGCATTTTGTTTTGTGAATTCTAAGGTAAGTAACGATTAATTAAGGTAACGATTCCTTGATTCAAATCATGTCGCAAATTCATTGGGGATATTATTTGAATCTTAATTCGATATAATTGGTGTATTATATTAATTATATAGATTATATGTTAAGATAATAATATCATTGTACTGATCTTACACAGACTATTTAAAATAATTTAAAGATTATAGAGCGCTCTGAGTTTATAAAAATACAGATGACCCTCAAATAATAAGTACGGTACTTGAATTGCACGGAATCTCGAATGCACGGTAAAAAATTATAACAATTCTACTTTAAAAAAGAACTTTTTAAAAATAATCCTTTGGAATTAAATGTCCAATTTTATATGGATCTAGAGTCTTGAATTGCACGGTTTTTAATATTACGGAACGTGATCTTTACAATTGTATAAATTTCAAGTCTCGAATAACACGGTTTTCAATAACCAATTAATCGTTTTTCGAGGGTTATCTGTAATTCTAACGAGCATTAGCTTTGCAAAAATTCAGTTTCGAAAATCAAGTTTTATTTTTCGCAATCAATAGAATGCTCTATGAACGTATTTTTATTTCATATTGAAATATATATTGTGCGAATATAAAAAAATAGGAAAAGTTAAACTATTTTCCGTTGCACTATGAAATTGTATAGCATATAAAAATAGAAAAAGAAGATTGATTGCCGGAAATATCGATGTAACGTTAAAAGCTTTAAAATGTAAACATAATTTAGACGCAAGCACTTTGATCTATATAGTCTAGTTGTTCAAATTTGAAAGATATTTATAAAGCGTGTAAAAATAAATTCGTTAGGTTGAAGCTCTGTTAATTTTAACTCTCTTAAATTGATTTGCTAAGTATTACTGCACTCTTCGTTTTATGAATTATCAGTTTCTAAAAGTAATTTATCTGGTTCTGTTGTATAAGATAATACCGCAATAATTAATCGCACTCGAAAATGAAAAACTCATTATGAATGATTTCTAAGAATAACAATGTTTATCATATCTCGATATCGCAATGCCGTTTGATGTCTTATCGAGATTCGTCGTTAATAATTCGCGAGCCTATTCTCGAATAACAATGTCAGTAACCAAGTCGCCCACGATCGCAGTCATGCTGACTATACTCTGTTTGGCGTTGATAGCTTCCGCCTCGTGCTTAGAGCCTAGAATAATCGGAGGCACACCTACAACCATCAGTAAGCATCCGTATCAGGTCAGTTTACGATTGAAATATCTCGCTTCGTGATTATTGTATACGATTGAACACCCAAGTAATTGTGTGAAATTATTACAGTCGAGTGCTCGTGCTTCCCATTTTAAAAATAATATATATTATAGTATTAATAATATATAATAATAATATTACCATTTTTTAAAATAAAATCGTTTTCGACAGGTCTCTATTTATTATGATGGTAAACTCGCATGCGGAGGCTCTATAATCAGCAGGCAGTGGATTTTGACAGCGGCACATTGTGTCTACGGGTATGCGTGAATTTCATTGTTCTCGATCTGCTATCTTTTAGTTGAGATTAGACAGCCTATAGCTTACGTAATTCTCATAGAAATTGTTAAATTGATTATATTACTTCTATTTCAGCAGGAAACTGTCGCTCTTCAGACTGCGTGTTGCAAGCAGTTATCACGATAAAGAAGGCACTCTAATCATAGACATTGCCTCGATCATTCATCATAAGAAGTATCGGGAGGATACTTACGATTACGATGTGGCTTTAATTAAAGTACGTGCAATTGCTGGTTATTCCGTACATTTTTTTCTGTTTTAAATACTAAAAAAAGATTCTTTTTTTTAGTTATTTACTCCTTTAAAGTTGGGCCCAAATGTAAAACTGATCCTTCTTGCGTTACCAGCGGGAAACATTAAAGCTGGTAGCAAGGCAACTGTTACAGGATGGGGAAAGACATCGGTAAGTCGTTAGGCTCGTCCGTTAAGCTGTTTTCTCGCGTACATTCGTATCAGCGTCAAGATTTATCACCGTTAAGATGCTTAGTTGACGGTGATGTTCAACGAGGTTGTTTAGCTGCGTGTAAACGTTAAGACTCGCTTGCCGAACGCTTGACGTAGTTCCGGTTGATCGTCGCGACAAATGTTGACGGAATCTCGGGTAGACGGACAGGCGGATGTTTGTAAACGTTCGGCAGTCCACATTATATGGGTGTGCTGTACGAATTTCAGCCGAACGGCGCGAGTTCGAAAGTACTGCGAAGCTTGACAGTGCCAGTCATTGACCAAGAGAAGTGTCGAAAGGTCTATGCTCGTTATCGGCTAGTGACCTCCAATATGCTCTGCGCTGGCGGTGACGGTGAAAAAGACACCTGTCAGGTATGTTTCCAATGTCCGATCAATGTTTTTCTGTTTGTCAGCAGTTCCACGATGAGTATTTCATAATCCTTTGATTAGAAGAAAGTCTTTTCGCATTTTTTATCACGTGCACAGTGGATGTGAAACGGAATATATTAAATTCTTTTCGCGTCTTTCTAAGAGACTTCTAGCGAGCAAAATTGCCCCATAAACGATATATTTAATTATTTAATTATTTATATTACATTAGAAAATATATCTACACATATAATTTTTTGTATAATTCTATGTATGAATCCTTTATCTATTTTTTTAACAACGTTAGAATTTAACGTTTTAGAAAGGATGTGACGTCTTCGGAACGTCTGTCGCATTAAAATGATCTCGTTGTATTTTGGATCCATACTACTTTTCGGAAATTGATTCCGTACGAAAGTGAAAAAGGTTTATTTGTTCATGACGCAGGGAGATTCCGGCGGTGCGCTCGTGTACAACGGTGTCCAAATTGGGATCGTGTCCTGGGGCACTCAGTGTGCGAGTGTTGGATTTCCAGGAGTGTATACGCGAGTATCCGCCATACGGCAGTGGATTACCGAGCAGGCGAACGTGTAGCAGAATTAATTTTTCCCCTCTCGTCTGAACGTTTTTCGAGACAGGGGAGAGAGGCAGCGTACCGTTGAAAAAATATTTGCTTGTGTTTAACCGCATCAAAACTAGACGGCATTACGAAAAAAAATACTACCTGCGAATTGTACAATAAAGGGAGGCTAAATATAGATGGGAGGCTTTGGCAATAATATAATGACGTAATTCTGAAACAAAAACTGAAATCTATGGAATTTCAATAAATTTTCAATTGTTTTACGTTTCCCTTTCCGCGAATAAATGTAGACATTATTTTCGTGCGTTTATTCACATCGAAATTTAAACTTAGATAAACAAACCGCTTTCAGTCTCAATTTTAAAGTCTATTAGCTTATTTTCAGACAGTATGATATGAGTGAATTTATATTTTGTGGATATGTATTTTTTTCAGATTTACAATAATAGTTACGTTTTTCTTATTATTATTACTTTATTAATTTATTTACTTTATCGTTGAAGCGTACACGGAGATAAAAGGTTCATTCTCAGAATGTATGCTGCAGCAAATGTCGCTAATTATCATAAATAATAAAATGAATTGTTAATCTAATTTCTGATTTCTATAATAATAAATTGTTTTGTTGCAGCAGCGTGATGTATGTACCTGTTAGCAACATATTTATTTCGCGTTAGCGGCAAATCAAATTTACTTTAGTAACAAATTCGCATTTCTATGTGCAAATTTATTCAACAAGAGTTTTTAACAAACCAGATTTTGTAACAACAAATGATTGGTTATTGCAAGAAATATTTGATTGCTTTCACGACGGGTTTGAATATGTAATAGAAGCTATGATGTGCTTGCGGCAACGAAGTTCTTTTTGTTATGTATCGATAACGGATATCGAACTTAAGGTATCGGACCACGATTTCTAGAAAACAAATAAACACCAAATGTACATACAAACACCGACCAAGCCGGAGCTTTGTCCGAAGTTTAATATCGATTCCGATTAGCAACAACTTGGGTTACGTGGTTAAGACATTCGAGATTTGCGCAGACTTGACTGTTTATAATCGCGTAGGTCTAATCACCGGGGGTATTTTCGAGGATTGTGTGTCGTCTCCGCGGGAAAATAAGTGTAATCAGTCCTAAGGTGGCGACGTGTAATTTTGCGCAATGCAATAAATATTATCTTGCTGCCCTTTACACTCGCCTCGACGTAATCGTTCGTCACGCGGGATTATTAATTTCAGCGTCGGCTCGGAACGGTGCTCCTGGTTTCGCAGCCGCCACCGCGGTGGCATTGAATAAACGGTTTTGCGGCCCCAGCACAGGTGGCTGACTCGTAAAGGGGTGCACAAACAGTCGATGCCCGCGTCCGCTCTGTATCTACCTACGTACCGGGTGACGCCGTAAAGAGCATTGCCGTTGTACGTGACGTCGGATGATCGTCGCCCTCCCGTCCCCGTAAAGAGCGTCATGCCCGAAATCGCGTCGAGATGCAGCGCGTTCGCGCTATCCGGTTCTGGCCGTTAAGAATCGTGACAGACGTGGCATACTAATGCAGCGCGGCGTTATAACCGGTATGACCGATCGATATTCTCGCGGATATCAGACCTTGTTGTCTGGCGGCGGTGCGCCCCGGTCCAGCGTTCTGCCTGTGTTGTTTCGAGCGCGCGAATATCCCGGAATTTCTGATAACGATATGAATTATACGTGCCGCGAAACATTGCTAATCCTGAAGCGCCGTATCCGAGTCCGGAAAGTTTACTGGGTGAATAAAACTCGCGCGCATCTCACGACGGTTTCTTCGGTCGTGGCGAAGTACCTATGTACGTTTATCTGGTTTCCCAGTTTCTCGCTCAAAAAGAGCCTGACTTTCCGAAAAGAATACCGTTCTCCGACTTTGAGCGTCTCTCGTAATGATTACGTTTAATTACCTGCCTCTTGAAGCCGTTTAATTATTTTCCAACCAGCTCGTTCCGGATCATCTCACAGACGTAATACAATAAAGCCTGGTTTCAACGTTCGTCTTCGATATTTTGTTCCAGAACGATTGGTCGTAACGGACAATTGCGACAACAAACAAGCGGAATCTAGGTCGAATTCTCGGAACCTGGATGATCGGAAATTTCTCTTGGAAAAATTGATCACGCTTGGAAAAATTGATAGTGGCATCAATTAATCCGGACGTCGGAATAAAGGAACGCGTATCCGGCAAAAAGTTTAACGACGAAATTTCCACGATGCTAGTGCAGTTCATGCTTTTATTTTCATTCGTCTTACAAAGCGATTTGACGGATATTTATTGCAGAAGTACGTAATAGTACGTAATATTTAATAACGTTCTGAATTGTAATAAATAAAAAATCAAAGAGAACAATTCACGTGTAAAAATTCATGCTGTTGCTTCAGGCAATTAAGATTAACAATGAAATGGAACACTATAATGTGTTTATCAATATAAACAAATTCAATCTTAAATTTGATTCTGACAAATATTCACTATTCATAACGTGCAACAATTATTCATTTTCTCTAGCAAATTATTATATTGCTTCAATTTTCCAATTATTATATATAGCGTTCAATTGCTTTGAATTCGTATTTGCGATAAGTATAATAATTACTTAATAATAATTACATATGGCTTTGTGTAATCATATTTGATAAGTGTTAAGTTTGATTTGTGTTATACATTTGATAAGAATAACAAAGCGTAATAATAAAGCATGTCTACGTTTATGAATATTCATGCAGAACGTGAATTCTAATAATCCTTCCAGGCATATAAGATCGTTCTCGGCTCTTGTTCCACGTCAAAGCTAAATTCGCGCACGCTAGTTAGTAGTTTATGATACAATCGCATTGAAACGTTAATTCGAATATTGGCCGGCTAGAGACCGATCAATCAAAGAACCGCGTTGCTGGCGAGGAAGTGAAGAGCATTGTCCAGCATCCGTATCATGTAAGTGTATCGAATAGGCAACAGCTGATGAATCCAAATCCGAACAAAGGGATTTCTAGACTATGTCGCAATGGAAATCGCAATAATAGCAGTATAGAGAGATTCAGTTAGAACAGAGTAACTGTCGCCGATTGGACTGCGATTTGTACAGGATATCTCTATCGTGCTCCGATAACGCGCGCAAGTATATAATATAAATATCACGCTGTTATAAAAACTCATAACGAGGGTAACTTTTATGATATGAGTTACGAGTTTGAAGCGGCACGGAACACTATCATTCACTGAGACATATACATTTCTATTGTTTATACGTAATTGTAACCAGTAAGCACTTCAGTAAATATAAATCTGAAAATTAAACAAATTATAGGATACGAAAATTTGACCACATTGAAAGAATGTTATTAAAATCAGTATTTGCAATATTGAGATAATTCGTGTAACATGATTGTATCGGATGATGAATTGTTGTCGAATTGAAATAATTTGTTAGCGTTGCAATCGCGTTTTCATCTCACGACAGTATTTTTGAATATTACGCAATACTCAGTGATCTTGAAAATCAAAATCGTTTGCATTTTGATAATCCGTTCGCTAAATTTTTGCTCAGTTAGCTGTTACGCTTGGAATCACACAAGCTTTAGTAGTCATAAAGCTTTTCGAAACAATTTCGAACAATATATAGTTACACTGAGAAAAAAAGCTGTTGCTTCAATTAAAGTGGTATCACGGAATGCCAAAAACATAAGTAGTTTATTCAATTGTATTATTACTAGACCCCAATATCTGGATTATTAAACCAATAATTTAAATTATTAGTTTAATAATCCAGATATTGGGGTCTAATAATAATACAATTGAATAAACTACTTATGTTTTTGGCACCCCGTGATATCACTTTAATTAAAGCAACAGCTTTTTTCCTCAGTATAGTTATATTTTTCTTTAAGCTAGATTTAAGAATAAATAATATGTACGCAAAACATAAATAAGATGACATTTTCGATATTCATAATTTTTTAGATTTTTAGAATAATGAAAATTATCAGCAGCCAAATCTGAAGCAAATCGAGCGTTTCACACATTTTACAGTCTGGTTTCTCTCTAGAAAGAAATCTCGTTATACTCTTTTTTTTTGCAACATTATATTGCATCATCTGCGCGCATACTTTTATAAGGCGATATAACTATTGTCTTTAAAGGAATCGCTCATTTTCTGTCCGCAAATAAACCAGCTCCATGATGGATGCAATTGATAATTATAGTCTCACAGCGATGATTATTGAAGAGGGATTCGGGCCCGATGATCCGTGCATTTACTAAAGATGCAAGTAGCACTCATTTAGAATGCACGGTGCTTCGATTTATTTATAGGGGATACCATAAAATTATTCCAAACGTACGGAGTTTATACAAAGCTATTGTAAGATAATTTTTCGTTCACCGAGATAAAAATAATAAGTGCTAAATAGTGAGGTGGGATATATGCAGGGCAAACAAGTGTAAGAAGAATAGGGACAAGAAAAAGAAGCTTTCGTTTCTTCTTCCTGTTGTCTAGTTTTTGTTAGCGAACTGACTTCGGGACGATGGAACGGGTGGTAGAAGAGAGAGATAGACAGAGCGAGAGAGACAGAGACAGAGAAGGAGAGAAAAGAGAGAAAGAGAAATGTTACATACGAATCCGTTCATGAAAAAATATTAATCTTTGCATAGAAAAGCATCGCTCGTCGTAATATTTTTATTCTTATGCCGTTATGCAGACACTTTTAAATATCAAATGGTCGCGATCGAAAATTGGCGAGCTTTCCGTCGGCGATATTTTTCTCTACGCGGGATAACGGAAAGGACAGTATAATATATCGCGACGACTCCTATCGATTTTTACGCTTGCATACAGCGAATATTATAAAAGACTCGCTACTACAGTCGTATCTCCAAGGAATACTTTCTATAAACGATAAAAAGTCGATTAAAATTCCTATATAAACACCGACTGGATAGGAGACTGTTTTGAATTTTATATTAACAAACATTTGCATTTAATTTCAGGATGAACCTGGCAACTCATTAGTACCTATACAGTATAATCATTTAATAAGAATAATGTCTTTGAAATCGATAAAAAAATGACTCACCGGCCGATGCGCAACAGCGGAGTTATAAGCTGTAATTCTGCGTTGATCTGTAACATAGAAATATTTTTGCATTAAACCAATGTCCAAAATACTTAAAGTAAATAATTATATCGCGCCCGTTATATTTTTACAACGTCATTTTAACAGATATATTTAATTTTAAAATGTTAATGCAAGAAACAATCGCCGCAAGCGGCTGTATATTTCCGCATTAACTTCGTTCGCGTAATTAATCCGCGAAAAATCGTGCAAGTGATACCTGTTACGATCGTGTGAATGAGAGAGAGAGAGAGAGAGAGAGAGACGCGACGTAATACCTCTTTTCGCATATGCCGGTGATCGCAGATCGAACTCCGAAATTGCAAAATTGCGCCGGAGTTAAACCTCGAACGAGCAACGAGTATCGCGTAATGGGCGAATCAAGTCGCGCTTGAGAAACGGAATCCACCACAGGATTGACAGGATAGCAAAATAATAAACGAATACTCACCCCACGGTTGCTCCGCTGTCGCCCGATGCCTCCCAGGCCCCCTCCTCCTCTCCTCGGTCCACCTTCGTTGTCGCATCTCCGTCGGCGCACTCATTCACCCGCGACGTTCACGAAAATCGACGATATCGTCGCTTATGATCGCGCGACACTTTGCACGGCACTCCCGGTATTATCCTGCGTTGATCTGTAACATAAAAATATTTTTACATTAAAGCAAGAAATTGCGCCGGAGTTAAACCTCCAACGAATGAGTATTACGAACGAGTAAGGAGCGAATCAAATCGTGCTTGAGAAACGGAATCCGCCACAGAACAGCAAAATAATAAATAAATAATAACAATTACCTCACGGTTGCCTCGCTGTCGCCCGATGCCTCCCAGGCCCCCTCCTCCTCTCCTCGGTCCTCCTTCGTTGTCTCATCTCCGTCGGCGCACTCATTCATCCGCGACGTTCACGAAAATTGACGATATTGTCGCTTATGATCGCGCGACACTTTGCACGGCACTCCCGGTATTAATCTCTCGACGCGGCGCGTACTTTGTTACACGACAACGGAAGAATCACGGCGGAGAAGCTACGAACGAAATTATACGATCCGCTTGATGCCCGTTGACCTGTGACGTCACGCAGGTAGACGCTAAATGGCGGAAAGAATTTCGTAAATAACGCGGCCAACTTCACTCGCCGGGAGCAACCATCGTGTCGCGAGGGCGCTACTTGCTGCTTGTCAGGCGATTGGCGATTTTGATTAACTGCAATTAAATCATGCATCGATTTATGAATACTGTATCGCCCACGATCGTCAGATATCGAAACACAGTTAAGTACGAAGTTAAACGTACGACATTAATAGAGACTGTGATCTATAATCGCTAATTAAACACATCGGCCGCGGCGCCGGCGTCGCGGCGTCGCTCGATTCCTTTAGGCCCCGGACACACACTTTTTCGTAACAGTAACAGTAGGATTTCGACCAATCGTGTTACTCGATTCGGGAACGTATGGCCGTACGTTTTCGAATCGAGCAACGCGATTGGTCGAAATCCTACTGTTACGTTCTACAGAAAGTGTGTGTGGCCAGCTTTATCCGCGTTCCGAAAACTTTATTCTGAAGCCGTACGACGCGCGACACGACGCGAGCCAAGTTGACGGTTGAGAAAAGCGAGACCCATCGCCCGAAAGAATGTAATCGAATGCGATATACCTCGGAATCCGTGTAAATTCCGCGAAGCACATGTATTAAATAAACATATCACGATCGATATATCACAGTTCTTCGTAATCTGAAGTTGGACTCGGCGATTGGTGTAAAAACTCGAGAGTGAATCTCGCACATGGACATGCTTTTGAGAGTACCTAAAGGTACTCTCCATTTACGAGAATCACTCTCGAGAGTTTTTACTCGCAGGTGGACACGCACCATTACTCCGCGATGCGATCCGAGAGCATCGACATGAGAACGGGGTCGCCGGTCGCGACCGTTGCTAAAATCACTGGATCAGTTCGGCGTGCCTCGTCAGCCTGCCCCCACTCCATCACCGCTACTCATGTTACCGCGGCGCCCGCGACTCCCTTCTCACGTATGTACATACGTCGTTGCTCGGCAATGCTCGGTTGCTCTCGGATCGTAGTACGGAGTAATACACGTATCGTCGGACTCCGGTAATTGTGATTACGAAAAACTGTGATATATCGAATGTTTGTGTGATACATGTGCCTCGCGGAATTTATACGGATGCCGAGATATATATGTCGCATTCGGTAATATTGACTTTGGATTATGTTTACATTCTTTCGGGTGATCGGACTTGACTCGCGTCTCGCGTCGTATTCGTGCGGTTTTTTAGAATAAAGTTGCCGTCGCTTTCGGAACACAGATAAAGGATACGAGCGGGCCCTAAAGTCGAGTGACGCCGCGTGTTTAATTAGCGATCGTAGATCGCAGTCTCTATTAACGTCGTGCGTTTAATTTAAACGTATTCAATTGTGTTTCGATATCTGGCAGTAGTGGGTGATATATACGCAGTGTTCATAAATCGATGATTTAATCGCAGTTAATCAAACAGCAAGTAGCGTCCTCGCGACGCGACGCGACGGTTGCTCCCGGCGAGTGAAGTTGGCCGCGCGATTACGAATACGAAATTCTCTCCGCCATGTAGCGTCTACCTGCGGACTGCGTGACGTCACGGGTCAACGGGCATCAAGCGGATCATATAGTTCCGTTCGTAACTTCTCTGCCGTGATTCTTCCGTTGCCGTGTAACAAAGTACGCTCCGCGTCGCGAGATTAATACCGGGAGTGCCGTGCAAAATGTCGCGCGATCATAAGCGACAATATCGTCGATTTTCGTGAACGTCGCGAGTGAGTGCGCCGAAGCAGATGCGACAACGAAGGAGGACCGAGGAGAGGAGGAGGGAGCCTGGGAGGCATCGGGCGACAGCGGGGCAACCGTGAGGTAATTGTTATTATTTATATATTATTTTGCTGTCCTGTGGCGGATTTTGTTTCTCAAGCGCAACTTGATTCGCTTCTTACTCGTTCGTAATACTCATTCGTTCGAGGTTTAACTCCGGCGCAAATTCTTGCTTTAAATGCTTTAATGTAAAAATATTTTTACGTTACAGATCAACGTAGGATAATACCGGGAGTGCCGTGCAAAGTGTCGCGCGATCATAAGCGACGATTATATCGTCGATTTTCGTGAACGTCGCGGGTGAGTGAGTGCGTCGACGGAGATGCGACAACGAAGGAGGACCGAGGAGAGGAGGGGGGGACCTGGGAGGCATCGGGCGACAGCGGGGCAACCGTGAGGTAATTTTTATTTGTTTATTATTTTGTTGCTCTGTGACAGATTCCGTTTTTCAAGCGCGACTTGATTCGCTCATTACTCGTACGTAATACTCATTATTCGTTCGAGGTTTAACTCCGGCGCAATTTCGCAATTTCGGAGTTCGATCTCCGATCTCCTGCATATGCGAAGAGATATATTACGTCGCGAACGTCGCGTCTCTCTCTTATTCGCACGATCGTAATATTACTTGCATGATTTTTCACGGATTAATTGTGCGAACGAGTTAATTAATGCGGAAATATGCAGCCGTTTGCGGCGGCCGCGATTGAGTCTTGTATTAACATTTTGAAATCAAATATCCGTTAAAATGATGTTGTAAAAATGTAACGGGTGCGATTTATTATTTATTTTAAGTATCGATTATCTTGGATATTTGTTTAATGTAAATATATTTTTATGTTATACAGATCAACGCAGGGTGGCAACTTACAACTCCGCTGTTGCGCATCGGCCGGTGAGTTATTTTTTTATTTCAGTCAAGGCAATTTATGGTTTTAGTCGCATTACTTTCTAATTACTTTTGAAATACAATTATGTTAATTAAATAATATTATATAAGTAAATTATTTAAAATATATTATAAGTAAAATATTTAAAATTGTATAAGTAATTATTTACTTATATATAATATTAATTAATTAACATATTGTATTTTGAACAAATTTTTATATAAAAGCGTATGAAGTAATATTGAGTTTTTTTTTTTCAATGATAAATGGTAACTTCAAACCGATCAGACATAACTTAACATTATTATATTTATGATGTACTACACATACACATTTGTGTCATGACACATACACATGATTAAATTGTAATATATTTATATTCTTTTCCACAAGAATATTTTTCACAAGAATAAAGATAAAACTGTGCATGATTTTATTCATATGTCACTATGTGAACCAGACACTCTTATTATCGGGTAATAAATTCCATATAGATTTTTTTATCTCAATAAATATCGCGCGGAGGTAGATTAAAAACACGTGTCGTTAATTCTTTAATGGTCATTAAAAGGATTTTAAACGGTCGTTGCTTAATTCCGCATAATCGAGCTCTCAGCGGGACCGAAATGAACTGCTGGCATGAATTTATATTAACTTTTAATCCCTTCCATTAATTGGCACTCGATAAAATATCGGTGGTAAATTAACTAGCCGCGGCGGCGTATCGTATGTCGGAAGTTTTGGTTTCGAAACATGATAATTAAGCTTAAACATGGCACTTGAAATCAGAAGTACAGGACGTTCGCCACTAGCGCTTAAATTAAATGGCATGCTCGAGATACTGTATTCATGGACTTTATCAACGACCGAGTACGCACGCGGCAGGTCGAAATAATTGATTGCTAGCCCGTTGCTATATTAAACCTATATGAATATGCATCAAGTATTGACGAAACTACGTAATGTTTGAGTTCCAGTAGTCGTTTATTTGCACTCGAACGGATACTTTCTCGCCCTCAGAGAGAGACGCTGTACATATTGTACAACTTGCAATATCATGAATGTATAAAACCGAAATGTCGTGTTTTAATTTAATTCGTAACTGCTGTGGTAGGATGAAATCCGTCCAAAGATATTCCGTTATCGGAGATTAAGCGATGGAGATCTGGCAGGTTTTAAAGTTAGTATTTGGCAATTTGCAGAATTTGTTTTATTAATAAGAAAAGCATGATGTGCTATAAGTTGTATATAGTTAATTAAAATTGACGATCATATATTCTGCCTCATTTGTAAGAGACACCAGTGTTCGTAAAGATCCAAGGTAAGTAGCTGCTGATACGAGTATAGACACCTGGATGTATCCTGGTTTCGCAACCTAATCCATAGGATAGAATGCCAATCAGCATCTGCGACGATACTAGAGGCGCACCTAGATCACCCTGCAGACAGTAATATCACGAAAATCATCATCATGATTGTAATTGCTGAAAGCTTTACCCGCACTAATTGCTAGGAACCGAAGCGTTCGATGACGGATTAGTTATAATTAATTATATACGTGCTTGGCATACGCGAAATCTCTTTTAAAGTTTAATTGATTTATTTTTAAGAGCAACACTTAACATCTCTCAAAAGCTTTTTGTTTCATAATTATTAAATTAGTACTAAAACGAGAAAATTCAGTTACCTAAAAATCTTTACAAAATCTTTACCAAATCCGAGCTCATCGTTGCGTAAATTTATTCTAAATATAATACGGCTTGTGTCTAAGAAAAATATTGTATCTATATACGAGGTGCTCTCCGTGGCTTTCGAACATGGTATGGTCGCGTATAGTCACGTCGCGAAATAACGGGAATTTTTCTAGCGCGCGCGCGCGAATCTCTTCGCATTTCGCTTGTAGTGCTTCGACGTCGCGTGAAAATTGCGTTCTCGAGTCAAGTGCCGCATTGTTCACCGATCTAGTGCATCCGACACCTGAACCAGCCATGCGTGTACTTGCGGAAAGACTATTGACTCGATTGATGTAATTGTACACTCGTGACCGTGGCACAATTGGAATTCGACTACCATCGACTGCTCTTAATTTACGCGCCTCACATTTCTACATTTCATTGCTCCTCGCGAGATTATTACGAGATTGCGCTTAGACTCACATATCGATATCGGTGCTTAAGATTACTTGAAAAATCTCAATCGGTTTCAGCCGACAACACAATAACTGTACAGAGTAACTATTAATCTAATCAATCATAAATCATCACACTGTTAAATATAAAGGGATTAAATTTAAACCAATAATTTGAGTTAAATAACATTTTGTTATTTTTAACTTCTACGTGTGTCGAAATTTATTAGTTTAACACAAAACAGTATAATTATTTTAACTTCATTGTTTTAGTTAAATTAACGACATATTGAATATGAGCAGTAATGACTTATAACAATGATTTTAAAAATGATTCAAATTGAGTGTAATTTGACACTACGAAATTAAGTTAAATTAACGAATTTAACAATGCAGTTTTATTATTTATCCTCTGCATTCTTATAATTAAAAGAACATCCCGTAATAATTCTAACACCTCGTGCAGTACTTTACCAAATCCTCTGCGCTTGACGCTCGAGAGCGTGCGCGCCAGGCTCGATAGCACGTAAATGATGCATAAGTATAGACCGTGCACGCGTGCCAAGTGTCGTGACGCGCAATGACGAGGTCGGGGGCACGTCTCTTCTCGGTGTCGGCGACGCTCTATCTCGAGTGTCGTCCAGAGTTTGTCGCGGGCTTTTCCTAACACACGAGCCCTTCACGGATCACCGCGCCCGTTTCTCGAGCCTTGTTGTCGCGCCACTTTCATCTTATATGTTCATCTTACCTGACATGTCTCCGACGGGTGAGTCACGTTAGCGGCGCACAACATATCCCGAGACAGCGGCTTGTAGCTCGGCATTGTCGCCCTGCACGTACGCTGATTTACGATCGCCACAGCGGCCGCTGCGAGCTGAACTCCGTTCGGGCTGGTCCCCTGGAAATTTGGCACGACTCGCACGTTTTTACGACACGTTTCTCGTTATTGTGACCCCGCTGGGGCGGACCAGGGGGTTACGAACGCGCGCGAACGTTTTGCGACAGTGTTTCGTAACGATTTACTTTTTGGTACCGACGTGACTTTGAATAACGTCGCGCCCGGGTGCCGACCGGTTGGCGGGAAGTCGCGGAAAAGTTTGCATATTCGAGTTCGTGTAAAAATGCCTACGCTCGTTGTAAAAATCTCGTTCCCGGCAGTTGCTAACTCCGGGAGAAGCGTTTCACGGCGGAAGAACGACCGACGAGTTATGAGAGTATACGCGTTCCCCAAGTGTCGCGGCACCTGGACACTTCGTCAAACGGTAAAGAACGATTTTGTCGAGCAAACGGTTGTGAAAATTCGAAAAATAGACTAAAGCTGCGCGTGTCACGCGAGTATATTTACCCGAGTTCGTTTCCAGCCGGTCACGACACAATGGATCCCGTCCTGGAGTTCCTCGTTTTCCTTCTCCGGGAGCGCGATAGGGAGCAACTTTTCTCCAAACTCTACGGGACTCTTTAGCTACAAGTTTGATAAATGTGACAACTTTGCATACGCACGCACGCGACACACCAATAAAACCCATACGCGCGCGGAATGTTTGTTCAGCGAATGGAGATACGTACCTTCATCAATGCTATATCGTTGAAGTATACATACTTATCAAAATTCTCATGCACCACAATATTTTCTATCTTTAATACATCGCCATCCTTGGAAATGTAAGGAGAACGTACGCGTACGGATACCGTCGACAACTTTGCTCTGCAGATATCAATATATAGAACGTTACTTTATTAGAAAATTTTATTAATCTAAAAATTAAATGTACAAGACGTATTTTCAATTTTTATTTTATATAATATTAAAAAGTTTGTTATTCCTAAGAGACACAAAGTTGACTTCAATTCAGACAAAAATCTTTCAACAAAATCAAAGTCGTAGCTTCCAAAAGAAACGTCTTGTGCATTATTATTTTTTGCTGTAGCACGTACCTGAAAACACAGGATGCCGCAGTCATAATCCATGATTCGTGTATAAATGCGCCGCTGCAAACGTGTCGTCCGGCTATCTGGATCGATACCTGTATTGGGGATAACGAATTCTATCTGAAATCCGATTTATTTGAAAATAATAGCGGCTTACAGTCACCATGCTATACTGACTACCGATTAAAGCCACATGTGAATGGCGTATAGTTTTATTTGTCGGCGAAACGCACGGTACTGCAAGCTATCGCTATCGCGCATATGGGGGGGAAAAAAATGAGTTTCTCTCACATGGTACGGATAATCCTCGATGACCACATATTCGTGCTTTTCGGTATTAACAGCTGTAATCACAATTTATGTAAAACAATTTGGTGTGAAAAACGTGAATATGTATATAAAAACGACTCACTGTACACTAGAAGTACGCAGAATAACAGAATGAATTTTTGGGACATTTTTTTCACGCTGATGACCGCGAGTGATGACTCTTACATGAGACGATGGTGTCAGAGAATGATTCGCGAATGGAGACTTATTTTATGTCGAAGATAGACCTTTAATATCGCATTATCTATGTTCGAAATTATAACAAAGTCTTATCACATAAAAGAATGCCGCGCGATTAATTCGGGATTGTCCCATTAGAGACGTAATTCAATTCCGGGATGATGTTAAACTAATTGGTACACACAATTACGTAACTGACGCGTAACATATAAGTGATATCATATCGATCGACCAATAATGGTATAACCATGTTATAGATTATAGATAGCTAATTGAACTTCTGATGTATAGAAAGAGAGAAAGAGAAAGAGAGAGAGAGAGAGAGAGGATAAGGAAGACAGGGAAAGAGAGAAAAGTTAAAATAGACATTGTAGTTTTTAACAATATTTTTATTTTTATTTCGTTCAATTAAAACATTTGAGCTTGAGTACTTATAACAATTCAATGCTTATATCATTGATTTATTTGTCTTATCATATTATTTCTTTTATTTTATTTACTTTTTAATATTAATAAGCATAATTATAACGATTTTGTATCGTTTGTTTTCTTTTTCTAAAATTACCTGATACGCGAACCCATTAAAACTCGGGATCTTGTTTGCATTAATTTTTGTGGTTAATATAAAATGCGTTATAAAAATTCTCGCGCCTTAAGATCTCGCATCTGTCTCGTGTAAATGTCATTTAGATATTTTATCAAGTTATCTATAGATTCGATGTTGTACCGCCCGCAAATTGAGATGCACATCAAGGGGCGTGTAATTGTCAGAGATTAAATATGGCTGATCCACTTTATCCACCAGAGGAGATTTACAACGTTGGTGTAAACACCAGGATAAAACGGTTCAGCGCATCGATATCCCCAGGATACAATTCCATACAGGACGCCATCCGCCGTAAGGGGTCCGCCCGAATCTCCATCACACGCGTCTTGGCCGCCACGCATGTAACCCGCGCAAATCATTCGATCGGTGATGCTGCGGATATATCTGTATATGCCTCGACACGTTTTTCTGCTTACGATCGGCAGCGTTACTCTCATTAACACTGGTGATGGTTTTCCACCTGCCTAAAATAGAAAGTTTCTCTGCGGTGCAACTTTTATAACTGAATTGAAATACGAATCTAATTATCTTGATAATTCTAATGCGCCCTGATAAACTTATTAATAGAACGTGTTAGGATTATTGCGGGACTATAATACACAATGATCATCTACTCCAATCTTTTCCCCGTAAAGTACAGACCAGATACCGACACCTAATAAACCACAGAGCGGAGTCGATACCGATTATCAGATATCAGCATCGCGGAATTAGCTGTGGGGGAAACGCTACGAAAGTTGCGGTTCCGCTAAGCGCCGAATCGGAAAGGGAAGTGGACGAAGTAATTTAACAATGGCGCCGTAATATAATACCTTTGATACACCCGCAGCGTAATTTAGTATCATTGCAAATGGGACACGGGGGATATCGATTTTTTTTAGTCGGATACTACATGTGCGCGGTTCGATTTCCGATACGGAATAGCGGCTCTCACGAAATCTTCGAGTCGTGCTCGGCTGACCGGGGGAAATTCGTTACTATTTAGCCCCATTTGTTTTCCGCAACGTTCAGATAATGAGTCTATTCCCCGCGCTCTCACCTTCGCCGCTCCCCATCCGGTGACGTTCACCATAATGCCACTCGCGAGTTCCCTTTCCGGCAGCTTCACTGGTTGCACCCTATCGTTAAATGCGATTTCGCCGTCGATCTGAAATGAAATTTCCAGAGCGTGCGAGAGCTACCGATGTTGTTATTGTCAGCTGGCGCAGGTCGTTAACGAGAAAAAACAGAGAGGTCGAAAACGTGAGAGAAAGAGATAGAGTTCGACGTTACCTCGAGAAGGGCGATATCGTAATCGATCGTCAGGAAATTGTAGGCGGGGTGTCGAACGATCTCTTTAACTGGATAATAGACGCCCCCGTATTTGTCGTTACTTCCTGCGCGAAGTCTGTAAACGCTCGCCGGCGAACTGCAACGGAATGCACGCGCTGGTATATGAAAATATCGCGATGATAAGCATACGCTGTAATACATGAGTTGAGCTATGACAGTATCGACAAAGCGTTTATGAAAGAATGCTCCACCACATTTGCAGCAGCGGGGCAGATAATCGTGTCAACGTGTCTACAATTTTCTAATTTATGTCATTGTGACGCACCAATTGCATCGGTGAACTTAAAGCAATAAGTAACTTCTATTTTAAATAATAATTACTCTGCTACAAATAAGTTAGGAGTTATATTCGGTTTATGAATAAAAGCTTGAAAGCCGAAAAAGATTGCTCTCATTTCTGAGTTTTAACTAATCGATATAATTAGACACTTGAATTGAGTGTCCGAAGAAAACAGATATATGCTTGACAAATTGCATTGTTACGCAAAACCGAATAAACTTTACAATTTTATCTTTTTCTATCTATATCTGTAAATATACCGTTGAAGCATGCAAGAAGAAGATAAATACGGCCTTGATAATGACTGTGATTACATTTGGCACTTAATGAGGGGTATTAAATTAGTTAGAAAACGTTTCAAAGATAAGGATAAACGTGATTAGTATAAACGTCTTATCAAGACTTAAGATTTCGTTTTGTAATGAGATAATGCGATACGTATCCAAGAGGGAAAGAAATATATAATACCTAACGCAATGAGCCGCCGTGACAGCCCATTTATTACTGATGATGACGGCTCCGCAAACGTGCCATAAACCTCGCTGGAGGCTCAATTGATAAGGATGTTGCTGTATGTCAGTTACTGTACCTCTCACGATTCGAGGATCAAGAGGGGAAACCGGTCGCACCAGGAAGGATGCTGTAATATTAAATCTGATGGTAGAATTTGTCTTGAGTCGCTTCAGCAAAAAAGTTGGCTCCCAGAATGCAGCGAATACGTAAATCACGCGAAGATTTTCGGTCGACATTATTACACGCGACTGTGTAGCTTCTTAAACTTTCCTCTCCGGAACGCGTTGGATAATAAAAAATACGGTTAAAGAAGTTCCGCTATAACTTGTACTGATTTGACTTTATCATGTTCTATTATTCGTCACGGAGTTTTAAATGTCAGATAAATTGTGTTGCTTATGCCACATGAAGCTCAACTCTTTTTAATATAAACGTAAAGTTTAATATATAAGTTTGTAAATTATATATATGTATGTATGTAGACTGTACAATTTTTTAATTATTTTAAATTATTTTAACGTAAGATTAGAATTATATGTCTCTTTCACTCACTGATACCTCCGGCAAATAGGAAATAGGAAATAAAGCTTCGTAACATTTCACTAACATACAAGCACATACACTAGTAAGTCGTGTCTTCTTATTGGCTTTTATATTGCAGTCATGTTTCTCACATCTGGCGAAAACTTCTTATCTTACGTCGACGCAAAACGTATTTTTATTCAAGCGTCGCGTGGTACAACATAATTGTTGAAAGAACGTCATGTAGGAACAAAGATAACGAAATAGTCTCTTCATAAAATCGCAATATTATTGCAACATAAAATAAACCCGTATTCGCGACTATAATGATAATTCAGGCGATAAGATATCTCTTGGATGTGTATATAATATATATATATATATATATATATATATATATATATATATATATATATATATATATGCATATGTAGGGTATTCAATAATAACCGTATTATTTCTCGTAGATAGATAAAGCGGGTTAAATCGAATAGAAAAGTCCTCTACTGTTTCGCGCAAATGCACGCTGATTCGCAGACCTTTATTAAACAATTTTTCATTAATTTTATTGAAAAAAATCACAAAATAGTAGACGATTGTTTTATTCAATTTAACCTGTTTTACCAGATCACGAGAGATAATATGGTTATTACCAGACACCTTATATGTACATATTCGCAGATCTCTTTATTAAATAATTTTTCATTAATTATTAAAAAAAATCGCAAAATGGTAGACGATTTTTTTATTCAATTTAACCTGCTCTACTAGATTACGAGAGGTAATATGGTTATTTTACCATGGACACTCTCTCTCTCATCTCTCTCTCTTTCTTTCTCTCTCTCTCTCTCTCTCTCTCTCTCTCTCTATATATATATATATATATATATATATATATGTATATGAATTCTTAACACCTTTTTACACATACACCCATATTCTTTTGTTTCTTTTATTTTATTTCCTATTTTCTTTTATACTATTTTATTTTATTTGACTTTTTACATGGTGAATATAATTTTATAATATGTTTCCTATATTTATATATAATAAAATCATAGTCCACGTTAAAAAGCATAATACTATTTTATTCACTTTATCATTTTATTCTCTGATAAATTATTTCATAATGCGCGATTTCAGAAATCCGAATTGCATGATGCGGACCACATTCAAATATGCACGTAGATCATTAAGTATAGAAATGTTTGCGCAGGTGCTTGATTAAGTTGATAAAGATAAATTTATCTTGCAAAAATCATGCGGTATATAAAGTTTTATTTTTTTATACTTATTAAAGCAAAATGCAGGCTATAAAAGTAATAGATAAAAATTACTGTATTCTCTTTGATTATATCCATCGCTTTTTATTAAAATATCCCATTGTATATATAACTTATATATTTTTTAGAAATAACCTATTATTATGCTGTAACGAGCTTTCAATTAATTATTAAATTTAATATTTAATAGTGATAAATATACATAAATTTCATACATACATTCTCATAAATATACTATATGTTTATATTCCTACCAATTATATACGTGCTTAATTTTATCGTTAACGTTTATGAGTGAAATATTGTCTCGATTGAAAACGAAATAAGAAAACTCGATTCGAAAAGATTGGTTTAGTTTGATAATTCTCGTTACTGAAATTTTGTGCATTATTGATTGACGACTAATTAATTGGAGACTCGTGATTTTAATTAAAGCTTACCTTTCTATATGTATCTTTCATATCTATTTCAATTAGGCGTTTGGAATTCGAATATGGACAGTGGCGGTTTTCAATATATTGGTTATGAAATTCTAATAATTCCACAGCTTCATTGAGCCAGAAATGTATCATTTTCATATCCATCTATCTTTGGTTCGACAAAATTTTGATCTATCGTCTGTTAATTAATCGTCTATTTATATTGTCCAACGAAATGGTACGAATTTTAATATTCAAGTGCGATATAAATATCGGTATCGGTTTTATCGAATCTTTAGAAGCAAATATGTACAAAAATTAATGAAATTTAAGATTTAAACTCTTAATTGTCGAGAAATTTCATAAAATATATTTGTTAATTTTTTTCAAAGTTAATTTCTTACATATTTTGTATAGGATAAAAAAGAACACGTGTTTCTAATATACATGTTTTATTAGTCTTTCTTTCTCTCTCGCTTTCTCTCTCTCTCTCTCTCTCTCTCTCTCCCTCTCTTTCTCTCTCTTTCTCTCTCTCTTGCTTAGATGTATTTTTTTATTATTATTTATGTGACATATTAGTTTTCTCTCTTTCTCTCTCTCTTGCTTAGATGTATTTTTTTATTATTATTTATGTGACATATTAGTTTTGAGTGTCAATCGTCCCGACAGTCTCTTCGGAAACTGGTAATTGAGTGCAGTTACGCAATAAGTAATTAAGTTTTCGTAATTTTTAGTTCTATATTGATTTTTGTATTGTATTGTGGACAGGAAATTTTTTAAAAACGCATAAAGCACATGGAAATGTATATGAAGAGGATTATAATTCGAGATAATTCATTATATTCGAGATAACGTTGGCGTAGAATTTTATTTCTAACGTTTCGCGAAATTTGCTCTATATAGCAAAAGAAGGTTTTGCAGTTGGTTCCGCATTGTAGAACTGCGTCCAATTAAAACTTTAATTTCCTGTCCAATCTATCAATATTATCTCATGGATATAGCCGGTGTCTACTTATACGTGATATTTCGAGAATTGTTACGAGGGGTAAAAGAGTGCCGCGCAGCAAGTCGTACTTGCCGACATCGACAGCGACTGCTGTCTGGCGATTAACATATAAATCAAACCTCCGACGGCAGGCCAGCTCCTCCTTCTCGCGCTCGAATTCGCTCCCGGATTCCCCTGTTACCCACGCCGGATGCGTGTGCGCCGCCAGCCACCTTTGTGTACTGTTCTCTCTTCCTCTCTCCCTCTCTCTCTCTCTCTCTCTCTCTCTCTCTCTCTCTCTCTCTCCCAAAGACGCGCTGAAGAGATGTGCGGATGTTGAGAAGCTGAGAGTCATCGAGGATGTATTTTCCGCTCAGCTGAACAATCAGCAACGAACATGGTGTTCGACTGAAAGCGTGTGAGCAAGACGATAGCGTGATACTCAGTGCCTGTTTTAGGCCATTCTTTCAAAACAATCAATTATCTCGTGAACTAGGCAAATATGAATTTTCAGCACGCAAATATGGAAAGAAATTTTTACATGTGAAGAGCGTGGAATTACATTATCAGTAATTTCATATTCCATGCAGATTTACGCGTCGAATTTGCAGGGAAATACTTGTTTTTGACCATTGTGCAAACTTATGAGAAGTTTGGTCATGCTAACACGAGATACGAGATCTTTACGCAATTTTTTAGATTGATCGATTATCACGAAGCTTTGATAATTAATTTAATATTTTCCTGTATACTGTGTGACACGTATGTGCCGTATGTGCAACTTGACCGGACGTGTTTCCGAGGACTGAAGTTCCACTTAGCGAGAGGTCTACGGGCGTAATTTGAGGAAGGAAACTAACATCCTTGCTTCTCTCCAGTACATCTCGTTCTGAAGCCATGATGAGTAGCCGAGGTGGAACGAGTCCTGGGTGCCGTAAGTCTGCCACGCAGGACTAACGAGACCTGTCCTGAGAGGATTCCCGGTTTGGACATTCGTACCTACCGTAATGGGTACTTTCTCCTTTACCTGCCCTCCTATTCTTTCTGCTTTCTCCTTTCCTTTGCCTACGAGTGTCGCGCGCGCGCGCGCACGTCCAAGACGATTACTGCACACTGGGGACGCGCGTTGTAACGGCGTATGCAATTTCCACACTCTCGCTGTTCGCAATTTATCAGCGGTGAGAGTCGACCGCAGAAGCGCGCTGGAAGGTGGAAGATCGAGAAACGAGAATGTATCCCGCCGAGGACATGTGTCTTGTTGTTTCTTCACGCCGAAATAGCGTAGAGAGGGATGAGAATTGGCTGAGGGTACTTACTTTCCCGTGAGATGCGGTCGTTGCGATTCGACGGCGATCGCGAGTGCAGTCCGATGGAGAAAATATTGCGAGATATCTGAAAGATAGTGAAGGCGCGAATCGGGCGCGAAATGAGATAAACGCTTCAGAAATAAGTCTTCGACTGTTGCGCGACGTGGGTTTGTGACTTCGACTTATGCTCGAGGGGCTGGTGCAATTTTTATCGCGATCAAGCAGGATTATACTGCGGCAACGCAACTCGGGTCTGGTTTAGCGACGCACCGACGATACATCTGCGTGCGAGAGCCCGGCGCGTACCAATTAACAATTAACAATTTTGATAACGAGCTGTAGAATAATTCGAATTAGCTCTAATCGAATAATTCCGCGCTGCGTCGGAATGCACTTTCCGTGCCTATGTACCCTCGTATCCACCCGTTGTCTAGCCGCTTTAAAGCCGCACCTGTACGTACGTCAGCCACATAATTGGCTTTCGCGATCGTGCTGAAGTACTTGAAGGCGCGAGGATTACCGGGAACCTGATTGCGCGAGAGCTTTGTGCGGCAATTTGGATTTTCTCGTCGTTCCCCTGCACCCTTCGCCTTCGTCTTTGCCATCACTATGTCGCCTCTATAAAGCTTGTGCGTCTTGCTTTGCAAGTAGATAGAGATGCGTTCGAAAGAGCAGGAAATCGGCAGACTGAAACTATCTTTCTCGATAGGATACATTGAGCTTACTATCTCTCTTTAGTTCATAATTAATAAGACGAGTATTTAACGGAAGCCGAACCGTCTTTGACATTATTTGATAACGTTTAATAAACCGCAATTACGCTGATCATATAAACGTAAAAATATTAGAGATAAGATAAATATTGCATTTTATTTCAAATTTTTAAATTATTTAAAAATGTTTTAAATATAAGAAAATGGTAGAAAAACGTGAAAAATCGAATAAAATATGTAAAAACTAGATTTAATTTTTATAACTGTAATGTTATTTAAAATAATGAATAGGTATTACGCAAATGCCACTGCAGTTTAAGCTTTAATTTATTATTTAACGTTCATTCTATTACCTTTACAAAAGGAATTTTTTAACCGACAGCGGAATAAAACGTGAGCTTCGTAACGTATCATCGGAGAACCCATTAAAATTCAGCTATTGTCGCAACTATTAATCGATAAGGTGAGTCGAGTGGACTCTCGTTAGCGCGATCTGCACGGAGACGTAGTTAGGATCGACGATTGTCTGGCGAATGGCCGACAAGACGTAGAAAAGATGACCCCATAACGTGGCCAAACGACTAGGAAAGAGCGTCGGTTTACTCAAATGAGGGTGGGATAGATAGGACGTCGCGCGGGACGCGCGGCATAGAGGCCGGAGTTGTAATTATACCTGCATGCATCGTTCCTACGTGCATTATAAATGGCTGTGCATTATGAATGAACCACCGGACGAACCCGCCGGATTATCCTCCCGAAAGAATGGTCCTGTTATCCTACGTAAATCATACCCACCGGCGTCGTTTTGCACCACCGGCGATGTTCTAGCAACCGGGGGGATAATTTCAGCATCGGTGAGCGCGCAAATGCGAGTAATAAGCGTCCCGACATTTTCCAAAGTTGATACTCTCTCCGCGACACGGCGATGTTTCCTAATATCTTATACAAAAAAAGCTTCTTTTTCTCTTTCTCTTTTCTTTTTTGAAGAACATTATGAACCATTTGTAAGGGCTTAGAAGGATACGGTATGTGGCAAAGGGAAGAAAAAAGATTCGCGAAACATAAATTTGTCGGGTCTGTATATCATTTTAATGTTAATGACCGACACTATCGTCATATGTAAGTTTTATTAAGGATTTGTGCAAAGGAGGAGGGTCAATAAGGCCTGTTTTCGGCCCCCTCAAAATTGGACCAAAATGGGTGGAATCACTTCCTTAGACCCTTGGAAGTAATTCTCCTTTCTCACGACATATCTGCTTTAACTGTCTGGACGTGAAAGTTCGGTCTGCTAAATCGTACACAGATTGTATATCTTGCAGCGAAGTATGCATGACTTTGTAAATTTATTGTGTGGCTGCATTTAAAGGAAATTAATAGATTTAAATTATTTTGTGAACTATATATCCCGTAATAGTTTGCATTATTTTATATACGGGCTTCTACGATATGTAAAAAAAATTGAATTTCGATAAATTAGCGGCTATTTGAAAAAACTAGTGCAATTTAATAAATATCCCACAATTGTACTTACAATAGCATATTTTAAAAGTTAATTAAAGTCGAAAATTCTAAATGTGAAAATGTCAAGATATAATTTCCGAATTATAAACGATTATTAGAAACAATTGTGTGACCTCGATGATTTTATATTCAAACTTTTAGATTTAAATTTTCGATGCAATTTTCAAAATGCGATTTTCTAGTATGTTGCGGAATATTTTATATATTACATATATATTATAAGAAATTTTTTCTATCTCTTTCAACTATCTTTTAAAATAAGTTAATATTGTGTTACATATATCTATTACCAGTACCCCTTAAATCACCGAATTTAGATAACATGTGGAAACATGTAATCATAATCCATTTTATCATCGCATGTCATATTAATTTTGATAAAATATATTTATATAAATCCATTTCATCAAAATTAATATGAAGATATAAGTAACGGAATATATTTGACGCTAGAGAGCGATTTACATATATTCGGGACAATAGAACGGTGAACTCGCGGCCTTGATGTTTGTTTTTGCGGCGTACAGCGGCCTGTTCTTTATCCGAAGTCCGCGCGGCGCGCGCTATCACGCGCGCTATCGTGCGATGGAAGTTGAGCCGGTTGGCAGCATCGCGAGCCGGAGTCCGTCTATCGTCGCATTATTCATTCTCTGTGAATAAGTAACGTTTCTCAGATCGCAAGATTAACAATTCAGCCATTTCAGCATATCAAAGCGACGCGCGACAGCGTCGATGATATTCCGCGTTAATTTATTCATTCAAGGTATATAAGGAATTAAAGCGATAGAGGTTAGAAAATTATACTATCGTTTCATTACGATTCATGGATAATCAGCGCGTCAATATGATACCTACAATTAGATTAGAATTTATTTTACATAGCGCTTTTCGCCACTTCAAACATAGACAATTTAATCATTATTGTTGGATAGGAAAAGTGCGGAATAATCCATAAATTAAGCTAAATCGAATGTTTCAAAAGTAACAGAAAATTGTGACTATAGACGTCGTGTCGTGATACATACGTTTGTTAATAATTTCGTGTATTTCGGGAGATTGCGAGTCGTGTACGATTAATATCGGAAATATCACGCAAAATGCCGTCCAATCGTACTTTGATAATTAATTCGCGCGTGATCGTAATTACTTAATCGTGTTTTTGCGAGTGCTGTGTTAACTACAGAGGAAAAATCTCGGGAAAAATCTGAGGGGAGAAGGAGGAAGAAGGTGTTAAGAAGTAAATGTGATTTAATATTTGCATATATTATATGTTACTTACAATATTAATTGTTTATTCTTGTTTATTTGAATCATTTATCGATTGATTTAAATAAGAATTAGAAAAAAATACTTTTGAACTACTCGATAATGTTTAATAAACTGCAATTACGCTGATCAAATAGATGTAAAAATATAGAAACTAGAGAAAGTAGGTATATAAATATTATATTTTATCTCACATTTTGCAATTGTATACATTTTAAATGTTTTAAATATAGAAAAAGATATGAAGACATGAAAAATCGAATAAATATGTATAAAAAGTTAGATTTCATATTAAGTAATCATGCATTCACTTACAAAATTAGATTAATCCATGATAATTAACTTTCAAACGAGATCAAGTTAATCTCTCTGCGAATTTTTTAAGTATATCGACCTATGATTTCGATCTAGTGGTGGAATAGGCCAACGTAAGCATGTGCGTTTCGTCGGCGACGTATCGTGTTTCAAAGCACTTGTACACGTGTTTTCACACCTGTTTTCTAGCGCACCTGTCAAATTACATGCAAGAAATAACGTTACGACAGTCTTTCACGTATGGCGCGTGGAGTTATAGCATTTTGAATTTTTAAAATCTATAACTCCATGAAAAATTGACGTAACAACATACGACAAAAGTTTATTTTGAATACATGCGATCTTATCATAACACCTATATGTGTATACAATAAAAAACACTGAATTATAAAATATAAGGAATGATCTATATATATAATTTTTAAAACTATAGAACAGTGGAAAAGAAATAATTGTTAATGTATTCTATTAAAAATAATTAGTTATCAGAGAAATGTTAAGAACCTTTTAAAAAAATATATGAGAAGTGTAAAAAGAAAGATAGCATATTTTTTCATCATCAGAAATAGTATTGTCATGTAAAAAGGATGCTAATCGTCAATGGCATTTAGCGAAAATATCGAGAATTTTAGAGTAATGATAAAAAATGGCGAAATAAACTTAAAATAAAAAATGAATTAAAATAAAAAGCAATAACAAGTATATTTAAAAATAATTGCAACTGTAGGAAATTGGTTGAAGTATACGTGTATCACTAGCAAACACAGTAAATTACATTGAATGTAAAACTGAATAATTAAAAAAATATCAGCGACAGCATAAAAATGCAGCGAGTATGTTTACTTTAATTTTTCATAGCCCATTTATTTATATTTATCGATAAATAAACTTATTATCACTTGAAGCAAGAATATGAGATCCAATAAATTTTTCATCGCTAAAAATATTTTATGTAGATTATACTAGAGTTATTTACTAATATACTTTGAAGTAAAAGTTTGCAATTTTTGTTAGTACATTATTAATATTATAAATTCATAATCACGCGATGGTATACGTGCAATAGGGACATATAAAGTGTCGAAAAGTTCATGGAAATGACGGACATATTATTTCATGGCGTTTTACTTCTCATATAACATTTTAAAATCTTAATGGGGTGCATGTGTGTGTGTATGTGGAGGCATGTAAAGCGTTAAGGGCGGCCGAGCAATGAATTAATTACGTGGGTTAGTCGTTCGCACTCTGAGATAGAATCGTGTGAGAGAAATTCGCGAGCTCGATTTAATATTTCACTCGGAGCCGCGGGGTGCGAATTTCTCGCAAAACCTCCGCATGAAGCCGAAATATACGCTCTGCGTCGCTCTGTGTAATATCGCGTAATATTATTTGTAATAAAATTTAATTAACCGCACACAGAGCTGCGGCGGCCATTAGCACTCGTGACTTCTGCATAATACGGCCCACTAAATTACGGTTGATGCTGCGCGCCACGCGACGTTCGTTCTCTGTCTACGGTAATGCCGCGGAATTGGACACACCGACACACCATCGGCGATCAACATCGCGACAACGTGAACGAGCGACCGCGGCCGCCGTCGCGGTCCTGTCGCATTTTTCAAACTCTGCCAGCCGAAATTTCGAGCCGCGCCGCGGCTCCTGGTGCTGGTGCTGGTGAGCGCGATATATCAATCCGCGTGGCGCGCCGGCACGTCGGTGATGAAACGGCAGGTCGGGTTGTATAAAAATATTGGGTGCAAAGCAATTTGGCGATGGCGCAACCGTACAACTGCTCTGCCACTAGTGACCTATTTCGAGGTCGTGCCGTACGAGAACTAGGATCCCGCAGGGATGACTGATCCACACAGTCATTTGGGCTTAGCGAACTCACGGACCCGAGCCCATCGCATTGCGGATACCCATATACATTTACACGACGCACGATACGCACAAACACACGCAGCCACACACGCACGCACGGACGCACACCTGACCATGCGTACGCACTTCTGTGAATGATAAATGAATAATTGAAAAAAAGTAGAAGCAAAAGGTAATCTAAACAAGAAAAAGAATAAGAATAGTTTGAAGTCTAGATGTATGTGTAGTAAGAAACTTTATTAAATTGAAAACACTATAGGGACTAAAGAAAAAACCAGGAATATAAATTTAGAAAGTAGTCCTTTTGTAGAAGTAGAAATTATATAAAATATTTAACATTATAAGCAATATATTCTAAAAATTTCAATGTTAATTTGAAGAACTGGCATTCAATTAATAGGCATTTAATGAACAGTATTTAAGATTAAGACTGATACCGCGGCCTACTAAGGATCGTCAACTTCACACATAATATCCGTGCAATGAAATGTTTCATTGAACAATGCTTTAGTTGGTAACTTTAAGCGGTAACTCTCGACGAGCCCGCCGGATGCATAACTTCCCTAACGTGCCGCGATGGAACGCGTCCTGCGGTCGGGTCACCTGTTAAGCACAATGCTTAATCGAGCTCCGTAAGTGATTAGGAAACTCTGAGGGGGAAACCGCCGAAATAATTAACATCCGCGTCTCGGCGCGCGTCGACGGTGTTAGAAACGCTAAACGGCATGTAACGTTATCGAGCGAGTAAACGTGAAACGGACCCGCGGTCCCGCATTAGAGCACGAAAATTCGAGCTCGCCTCCCCTCTCGTCCTTCACCCCACCTCCCTATCTCACGAGCAATTCCGTCTGCACGTGAGATATCGCGGTCTGCGGTCCAGATCTTAACATATAACTTCCCCATGGAGGTTTGTTAGCCGGCGTTGCGCGCGATATAGCGCTCGAATACGTGTTAAGTATCGCATTCTCGACTGGGTCCGCGTTCTCTCCGTTCGTCTTCGTTCGTTCGACCGACGCGACGGACGGACGGTTGAGGTCAGGGTTAATTGAACTCGGTTAGAATTGGGTTTCACGAGTCGTACTAAGCGTCCTCGTCACAGGGATATTTGTTTCGGTGCATGGCGAATAGTGAATGCCACCGCTTAGAGGATTCGCCAGATTTCCTTTCGATGAGACTCGTGTAATGTAATTGGTGAGAATTACATTCATTAGCTAATCTAACTTAACAAGAGGCAAACATGGAAATCGATTACTATTATAAAACAATAGGATAACGAGAGGCTATTTGAGTCAGTTAAAGAAAAAAATTGGATAAAAAATTTTCAAGACATCTAAAAATCTTGGAAGCCCGGGGAATCCAAGAATCCTTTTAGGGCAACTGAAACAGGTAAAAATATTAAATCGGCCTTATTAACAAAAGTTAATAAATTAATGCAGAATATAATTGGAGTTCCATGACTCAAAAAGTCCCTCCCTACCTTAAGTGCAGATAAAGTTGTAATCACGAGAATGATTCTAAACTTCTAACGCGCTATTTAAAAGATCAACCGGCTTTCATATTGCGAGAGCACGTATCGCATATACGAGCCGGACGATTGCACGCGCTCAAAAGGTTTAAAATAAGAGTCTCTTTCAACTTTACTCATACTCTGGGCATTTATTTCTACAAAGAGGATAATCCGCCGGATTTTAGTTGGTTATTGCCAACTGTATATGTGAAATTTACGATAATCCCCCCTGTTGGCACCAGGGTCTCGTTCTTAACACCAATTTAATGCTACCTCTTTTATCGTTACCCGCCACGTTAAATCCACGCATCTATAAATTATGCTTTTTTTTAGTATTTTGTTGCGTTTGTTCTCGAAGAAATACGAGATGACGGATCCAATATGGCAGACAAAAATGCAAAAATATAGTCGGATTTGCATGAAAATTGCTTCGTGGAGGGTCCAACAGCAAAAGGGTTAAACGCGATGAAAATCGCGGCTGTGATTGTACATGCAAATACCTTCGTCATTCGAATACGGTTATTATAAAGGCGGAAAGATGTTGCATATGGATTGGAATCATCAACCCAATTTCCGATACCAAATACCTAACCGTTCTGTTGGAAGCAGCGAAGAGGGATATGAAAACGCGAGTAATGGCGATCGAATGATATTCGCAACAATCGTTAGCTCGCCAGTACCTTCGATTATTATTTTACATATCTTCCTATCTATTATTATTCCATGCAGATGCGATTTTTAGCGAAGCTAAATTCAATCGCGGTTCGTATTTCGCTACCATAAATTCGCCCATGTGTATTGTTGTATATCAGGAATTCGAGACAGAATAATATTGAAAAAAGGGAATGAAGACGAGGTAAAATCGGAAACTGCGAAGAGGTGGATTTTTTCGGTGCGTACTTTTTTCAAATTTTATGGAATAACCTATGTATATATTTAGAATTTATTTATTTGTAAGTATAATTTATCGTAACGTAATGATGGTCTCTTATTGTTATTAACAAATTATCGAAAAATATTTATCAGTCGTCTATCAAAATTTTAGAAAAAATTTCGATACCGTGAATAACACTTAATAACATATTATGATTAACGTATTTTCAAGTATGCATAAATCCACATTAAACAGATGCAATAGATTATTAAACAAGAGATAAGAGCGTTAGAAAATGTTGCTATTACGAAGCGTAGCAAGCGCGCGCAACATTTCTTCTTCGTATATATCGCGATATATTTATTGCACGGAATACGTGCTCACGTTTAAGCGAGGCTGCTACTGGATAATGAACGTCCCAAAACGTCCCAAATTCCGGATGCGGGACGAACACTATTTCCGCCACGGGAGCAACAATTTCGTGCGGTTTTATATCACTCGCCCCCGGAGTCAGCGCTGTGCTCGTGTATCGTCTTCAACGTGTGCCACATGTTGAAAAGTGCATACGTTCGACCGTCGCATCACGTACGGTTTACGTGACAGGCCGCGTCGTTCGTTCCGCATTTGTTGCTCCACGCGAAATTTCTTTTGTCGCTTGCAAAAAACGCAAAAAAAAACAGCTTTGTGAAACGTGATGCGTATTGCGTATTATCTTGTTAATTTCGGACGTCAAAATGTAAAAGTAATTTAACGACGACGCGGCAATTTTCATTATAAAGAGTTTCGAATGTAATACTTGAACATACTGCGCTGCGCAAATCAATTAATTATTACTTAAATTACTATTTTGTATCAAAGTGAGCACTATGTTACAAGATACATTTTCGCTACTCGCATTTCGTCGGCGCTGAGCTCTTAAATTTTCACCCGGTTCGCATTTTTGGGCTTTCCATTTCGATGACAGGCCAGCCGCGCAAATTAAAAGCGCAGCGTGGGCTCGCCGCGGGCAAACAATTTACCGTGGTTGCGACGAAATATTTGCTTCCTCATAAACAAACCTGGTGATCCAATTTGTGCGGGATGCATTTAGTTGGTTTCAGCGCATCGCGTAAGTTGTCGATACGTTATAGCAGTGAACGTTAATGAATCATTAAAAAAAGACTAAAAAGATCTGCAGTTACAATTTCTCACGAATTTTATTATTGTCAGCATACAATTTTTATTTGTTACAGTCGCAAATAGAAAAAATACATTTTATTTATAAAATGAATATGCATTTAGTGTTAACGTAATATTAATATGCATCAGAATGAGCTCTTAGGATTAAATTGAATTAAATTTATTGGAACATTGCGTGAAGAATCTATAAATACTTGATGGAATATCCTGCTTATAAACTAAATATTTTTATCATATACACAAACCTTCAGTTCCTCATGGCAATGAGAATCTTTATTAAACGCCATTAGTGAGAAATTATTATTATTTAATAAAGGCGCTTTTATCAATATACGAGGAATCACTTTAACAGTTAAGGGGATCCTAAAGTGAAGGCTGAACTTCCTCGACGTCGGTAATGTCAACATTTCTAATTCTGTTTTCTTGTCATATATCTATATCTGTCCTTGTCTAACGAGAGGCATCTGTCTTTGTTCGATTACTGCGCCATCTCTTGCCACACGCAATATTGCTTATCCTGTCAACCTGAATGTGCTTTTGCACATATAAAAGTTATATAAAGTAATCTTTTTTTCTAGGTTTTCAATCTTAGATCTAATTGCACGATATTGTTCTTAAATGTTGTCCCTAGGTCATGCCGGTCTAATTTTGTGGATATTTATCGTGGAATTTTTGTACAAAGCAAATATTGTCGTCACGTATACCAAAAATTAACAAAAATATTAATTTTTTTTTGTTTTCGATATAAATTTGACCACCATGACCTAGATTTTGATGCGTACTTTAATTCTAGACAAGAATTTTGCATTTCTATAAAGTCAATTAAAAGATTAGTGCTAAGAAAAAAAGCCGGTATTACAGACGGCTTTAGGATCCCCTTAACGTCAGAGAGAATTTTCCGTTGATTTTATATTGTTTGGTTTTGATTAAAGTTTCTATCTTGTGCTTACGCATAATACGTGCGTACATACATAAAACATAAAAACAGCGCAACATATATTTCTTTACGATCGATTTGACAAAGGAATCAGTAAGTCGCAAGACAAAACGAGTTCGTAGATCCGAAAAAGTTTGTTGACACATCGGCTGAGCGCCGATGCCGCAGCCGTTACAATGCAATGCTATGTATCGGGTATCCGCGAATCATGCGATACGTACACCTCACGTGTAACGCATCACGCGCCACGCATACGCCACATAGATTACCACGTTACGACCAGCCGATAGGACTCTAAGCGAGATAGGCAACTGAGCCCCGAGCGTGCGTCACGAGGCGACACATTCTCGACATATCTTAGAATTCGACAACAATGTAAACTATCAAAATCTACGTATAATTACATGTAATTTAGTTTTTTACGTTGTTATTTTTTCGAAGCATATAAGGTTGACACGTTCGTTGATTTTATCAGAACACTCACCATTCCGAAGAAAACGTGTCCTCTGGTATACAAGCTGGATGGTTGTGTCAAACAAATAAAAGCTTTCATTGGATATTTTTATAATAAAAAGAAAAAAAGGACGCAGAGTGACTGAAATATAATCTTAGTTAGATATATTTTTAAATTTTCTTGTGTCAGGCATTTTATATATCCTTTGCAGGAGATTTTACACTTCCTAAAATATCTTTAGTCTATACAGCATCTTATATTTATGCTCAATGTTAGTTCGAGATAATCCGATAATTTGAGGAATTTTATTTTTAAGCCATTACTTATGGTATATTAAGGAATTTAATAATTGACCGCGACTACTGAAATAACCCACACAAATCGATGTTTAATTTATGTGCGACCCTACTCGGCTCGCGGCTGCCTACTTGAATCGTTAATATCCATCGGCTCTAATTCAACTCAACGGAGTTGCGCGAGTTTCTTGTCTTTGTTCCCTTGCTGCGCGGCGCGCGATGGTTTAGTGATTGTGATGAGAACGCGTCCCGGCGTAACGGTAGAGACAGTCGGAAAGACAGGCACTTCCCTACCAGATCTTACCACCTTGCATAATGCATCGCACGACGCCACTAAGTCAAAGGGGAAACTTCCCTGACGTGAAACGCCAGGGACACACACGTCCCTTTTCCACTCCTCTCTTCCTTCCTTATTGTTCAGCAGCCCGGTTGCAAATCCCTCTATTGGGTTTCGACCTGTTTCATTCTCCCTCGACTGTTTCTATCTCTCACTGTGCATCAATTTCATTGTTCGTTAATTGCTGAAATATTTATTGATCCGTCGCCGCCTGTCACGGATTTTATAGATAGACGTACGTGAAATTATGACCGATGCGACATGGCAATCCGTATATAGTGAGTGAACTGTCTGGTTATTGAAACGAACGCGTTTGAGCTCTTGTACCGTGAATATAAGAATAAAAAATGGTTAATGGTCGAATGTTGGTTTATGCGTAAAAATTTTCTTCATATCGTCAACTGGGGCATAAAAGCCCGTAGGAATTTCTCATGCAAAGATAATTGACATTTTAATCAAATTGTTATACGCATTAGCGCGATCGAACGTGCGTGATTTTCGTTCGCTTCGAATTTGCCTGCGTTGAGTTCCACAGAGGAACACGATGCGGTACGTTAATTCCAAAATCCTGTGAAGCGCACTTCGACCATCGTCATCTTGTATGTATCACGTCGTAGTTGCGTAGACGCTACGTGCGCGGACGGTGGTATAGTAATCTACTTCACGCGAAGTTTCTGCCGAGCTCGAGTTAAGTCGGCCGCATCGAGTAAGCCCCCGGTGTTACCACGGCTGATGAGTCCGGGACACTTTGGGGGTACGGTTACCGAAAGACGACACGTTCTCGTCGCATCACGATAGAAAGTCACTTCGCCGACTTCGGTACGGCGTATCGGCGACCGCTTTCTTGATACCGACTTTCGAGGTTCCGATCGTATCGCCGACAGTGTCGGATTCACTTCGTTTGCCGCGCAAAACTGATTTTCTGTTTGTTTTAACAAAAAGTTAAACTTGATTTTAAGCTGGGCACACTTCACTTTTTATAAATTTGTATCTTATAAATTTATACAATTTTATTATACTTCCGCAAATCTATTATAAAATCTTATAATAGATAATAAGAGATGAGTCTATGATTGATGCGACGTTATAAAAAACAAGAAAGTAACGTAAATTAAGAATGATAGTTTTGTTGAAAATTAAATAATAGTTTTCTGAAAACTTTAAACTTACGATTTTGGAACTATATGTTTTAAATGACAATGAATTATATATTGTTACTGGTGCGACAGTTATAAAATTAGGATTGAAGATTTTATTTAGAAAGTATTTTGCATTAATTATGTTTTATGAGTATGAGTTTTAGATTATATAACAGGTAATCTGCTATATATATTTAATATGTATGTCTATACGTAACATTAACACAGAGCTGAATTAGCTAACTCTAGCGTACTTTGATGTTCTAAATTTTACATGCATTACGAAGAGCGATAATCATATAACTTTGTGTCATACCACTAGTTAACTTAGAAGGCTTAGAACTGAGGGGAGTATGTACTTCGTGAATGCGCTTATTCGGTACTATATAATGAACTTTCAGTGGTCACAGTTTAACGTTAACGGTATCTTATACTTACACAATAAAACTTAAACGCTGCCACTGTATTAGTCAAAATCTTTGCATATTTATATTATTTATAACTAAAATTTGCTTTCCTAAAAGATTTTTAGTCTATAGAAATGTCTCGTAATACCTTGTAATGTGCCGTATCGCATATTGCTATTGTATGCATAGCAATAACAGAATCTATTTCCAATCTCAAGAGCATTAAATCAGTGTTCCAAAACATATTTGTATATCGTCGGTTGTATTATATCGAACAATACACTACTATCAACATATAATATTTTTAAATTCGAGATTAAAACAAATTCTTCTTTTATTAAATGGTTTAACAACTCAAAAACAAACGTGTTTTTTAAACACTAAATCGAGTTTAGTCATATATACACATAAACTATTGTATCGAATCCTATCTTCTAAAAATAGCTAAAATCGATTTTTTTCTATGACATTCTTTATTGATGTAAAAATCATGGGGCGTCGTTGGTCTATTTAAAAAGTTAGATGTATTAGTACATTTTCAGAAGGACAGAAAGAGAGAGAGAGAGAGAGAGAGAGGGAGGGGAGGGAGAGAGAGAAAGAGTACGAAGACATATAAATTTATAAACATCACTTTATACTCAGTACTTTGCACACATATAATTGTAATTTAAATAATTAAATTCTGAAGGACATAAGTGCAATTAACGAAAATTATAATATGAATGTTAACCCTCAGGGTACGGACTATAAAAAAGTTACGTTCCGTACGGACATGGGTTAGCCTAACCCGGCGACTTTGATTGACTGTATATCGGGCTGTAATTTATCAATTGAAACAAATTTTTTTTTCTCTGGATCGGAAATTTTCTCAAAAATACAATGGCGTTGATAGATTTATTACATTATTTGTTTAAACAAAGATACATTTGAAAATGTAAACCATTCTCAAAAAATTTTCATAAAAATTCATTTTTTCTTTTAAATTGCATAACTTTATGAAAAAAAAGATATCGACATTTTTTAAGTCGCGTTTGAAAGCTAAAAAGTTGTTCTTTGAAATGGCTGAATTCGTTTTTTGATCCATTTCAAAAAGTATATTTTTTTTGAACTATGAAAATACCCGTTTTTTTGCGATAGCGATATAACGTTACTTGCTTGATTTATCGTAATAACGCAAAAAAAATATCTTAAAGTAAAAATAGTTCTTTTGGATGTTGTTGATTAGTATAATATAAATAAATAACAAAAATTGCATGCACGGATACGTTATGCTGGTATGCTACAGAGCATCATTTTGAGGTTAGAATGCACAAAAGTATATTAAAAATAGTAAATTATACATACCAGAATACTCTACTGCAGCAAATACTCGAAAAACACAATTTTTTTTGTTTGAAAAACACGGATTTTGTAACGTTCCGTACGGACTGGGTGTAGACTACCCGAGTTTAATTTTCAAAATCGTATAACTTGAGCACCAAGCGTAGACTGACACTGCCCCTTGGCGCTCACATAGTAGCTACCTCAAAGATTTTTCCCCCCCGGTACGGACCCCCCTCATTCACTTCCTTTGAAATGGCGCTACTTTCAAAATTCGCTCGGGTTACGCTAACCCAGCCCGTACCCTGAGGGTTAATGTCAGTTATAATAATTAGTTGAATATTTCTACGATAAGTCTGTTTAAATTATATTGTATAATTATGGCTCGTAGTAATCTCTCCAAGGACACTAGCACATATATATACATTTAATTTTATTTTTTAATTCTAATATTATTGAGAAAGGGAAAACTAACAATATTTACTACAATATTTTTATTTTTTCCACTCTTTTCTTCTTTATTTATAATTGCTACAGATTTTAAAATTGAATAAAGTATAATTAAAGAACTTTCTAACTTCAAAAATTCGTCTGTGAAAAAGTTAAATAGAGAAATCGGGAGTGATGATATTGATATCTCGACGGCATCTAGTATAAAAGCATGTTATCAAATTGCATTAAATAACTTTACTGTTCGATTTCAATTTAATTATTATATGCATCATATTAAATCTGGTAATTGGAGACATATACTCAAGATAATTATATGTATAATTAAAATTTTTATTACTAGAACAACTGATAGATACGTGGACACATGTACGTAATATTGTTGCAATAGCATATTGTCGTGTAGTATTTTAAATGCAAAATGATTTAATATCGCGTAATATTATAAAATAATTACTAATTTATTAATATCATTTTAGAATAATTGCAAAGAGTTCTTTATTTTTGATTTTTAAAGATAGTATTGCTAATTTAATCAAACTTTGAATAATAGAAAGAATATAAAAGTAAATGAAAATTAGGACAATTAGTTAAATTGATTGGATATAAGCTACTTAATATTTTGTAATAAAATTTTCATTTCTGATTTACATGGAATAAAAATGTTGCTTACGTATTACGATAATATTTTTATTACGAAAAATTAATTTAAGATTTAACGATTTAGTAACGGCAAGAAAGTATCTTAAACAATATTGTTTAAGGTAAAACGTATAATTTGGATAATAGTTAGTGCTATTACGCATTCGATTATAAATAATGCCGTGGCGAGCAACGCAATAATATCTATATCGTAACGTTGATACCATGGTTTATCGCTGTCACTAAATCGAAGATGATTTACCCCTTTGTGACGCATCACGAATTCTATCCACCATATTAAATTTTCAGTGCTGTTATATGGTTGATTCTTGAAGAGAGAACTTAGGTACATCATCTTTTCTTTGTAACTACAAAGTAAATTAATAAATTCGCAATTTAACTGTATCAATAGTTAAAGAAAAACTTATTAATTTTTTAAGTATTATATAACAAAAACTGATCATAATATAACTTATATTAGTGTATATCTATTACATATTGACTTCTAAGAGAATTTTATATAAATCGAACAATTAAGATGTAAAAAACATCAGAATTATTTCACCAAATTTGTTGTAAAATATTTGTTATACATTACAACTTTTAAATATAATATTACAGTATAAATGTGAATTGTCAATAAGAGATTACTGGTAATTCGTTTATATTGTAGTATCATCTTCGAACATTATATTGATCCAGATACTAGTTTATAAACTAGTTTGTCTGCAGTCATATATAATTGACGAAACCTAGATGGAAATTTGCATGTCAAGCATTTATGACTGACATCCAAATTTCAAGTAATCAACGTATTATATGCACATAATACCTTTTATCATTGAGGATTTGATAAATAGCACTATCAAGACGTTCCTTGGTTAATTCGTTAAATTTAATATATATTGCCGCACCCAACGAGACCAATCGTCGAACTCGATTTTCTTGTTCGGATATAGTCGGAATTCCTAAGATTGGAACCGCGTAGTGGACAGCTTCTTCAGTACTTTGGGTTCCTCCTTGATAAATAAACAGCTTGATGTTCGGATGAGCTGCACGAACGAGATAATTAGCGCCGCGCATCGTGTAAATGGACTATCGATCGCGGAATAATGACTTCACACTTTTAATTTTACCGAGTACGCCTTGCTGCAAAAACCATTCTGAGATAAATGCATTATCGAGCTTTTCCGGCAACTCGCAGTCGAATTTCCAAACTATTTTATAAGGTAATTTCGAAAACACTTCAACAATGTTCTTCAGCGTTTCTTTCGGTAAATCATGGCAAGTAGTTCCAAAGCTCACGTAAATAAATCCTTCCATCGCGTCATCTAGGAATTGTCCTAAGTCCTTGTCATTGATTTAAGTTTATTACTCATGTTTATTAAGAAATAATGGAAGTAGGTAATAAGCAAATAGCTCGACGATATCTCAGAAGAATAATTGTTAATGATTACATACTTTTGGTAAAGATGGTGGTGTTTTTTGTATATGGATACCGTTAAAAAATATTGCGTTTGGCTGTTCGGGTCTGGGGTATGCAAGTATCGGGTTCTCATTGACTAACATCACACTCATGTTCTTCATTATGTCGACGATGTACGGTATATCGTTTCCGAGATATTTTTTAACGATTTCCTGCTCCACTGTTATGTAATTATTAATCCAATAATGAATAAGGCACCACGTGTCGATAAAGTTCCACAGTCTTTGCCAAATCGACGGATTTTCTTCAGGTAGTATATTAAATTCCCAGTTTGAAGGATGCGATGGATATATAGGACTACCAAAAATATATCGATGGTAATTGTGTATGTTCACAGATATAATTCCTAAGATATATATAATGTCACGGATTAATCGATATCAATCTTCTTTTTCATTACACATTTTGAGTATTCTTGTTTTAAGAGAAAAAGTCAATATTTTTACGCTTATAACGAGCAATGCATCTTTAAAATATTGACCATTTCTTGTATAATACATGTCATTTGCGAGATAACTTGTATATATTATTTGCAGAAATTATCTTACCCCTATAAGAGGAGCGTTAAATCTATACGCCATAGTAGATAGTGACATACAACCTAGTGATTCTAGAATAACCGCGTCGAACTTTTCATTGCTATCGTGTCTGTAGAGTTCTTTAAATTTTAGGTCTTCAAATATTTTTATGCTTACTTGATGTGATAACTTCCATAAGAATTTGAGGAATTCGATCATCGGCAGTTGTGATACTAAATGGTAGTATTTGTTTATTTCATGTAAATCCAAACCAATTTCTGTATAATTTTTTAATGTCGAATCTTTTATCGGATGTGGAGTTATCACGGTTAGTTCATGTCCACGTTTATTTAAGGCTAAGCACAACGCTCGGAAAACTACATGATGACTATAAAAAGGTGCAGGCGTAATTACGAGTATTCTTTCGGTATTCGTTATATCGTTTGCCAGTAGAAACCACAAAGATAATACGATAAACATTTTATAAATAACTTTCCACATTTTGCCATGGTCGTGAATGCTTTTCTAAAGTAGATTGTAGTATACTTTTGAAATTTATACGAGTTACTGGTATAAATATGTTGCTTAATGGCCATTATCAAGACTCAAAAGTTAGTTTTCAAGGCTTCCCCACCCAGATACTTCATAATTCTTTCATTATGCCATTCTTACTGACATAAATATAAAAAATTCATTGTATATTATCAGACATAATGTATATTATTTAAATGTATATACATATATAATATATATAGTATGTGCTTATATAAGACGCTGATAAATGTGATATAAAAAATAATTTAATTAAGATTTTATACTATCTTTTTAAATAGATCTGTTGTGTTAAAAAATAATTAAAAGACAAATTTTTTCTCTACGTTATTAACTTTATATATATATAAAAGAACATCCTATTTCAATTACAGCTTTTATTTAAAATATCATATATAATATAATTTAATATGATCTTAGAAGCTATACATGAAGACAGAAATCTTTAAGATAATTTACTGAAATTATTATTAGTATATGGAAACTAATGCATTTTTGGTTTAGTATAATAACATTAATATATTCTAATACTAAGAACTCTCTACCACAGCGAGTTCGATAATAATCGTAAATGAAATCGAAAAATCTGAAGTAGTGCCCATATAGAAATAAGGGATGCAATAAATAATACTATGGCGAGAAATCCGATGATGTCCCAGTCGTATCGTTGATACCACGGCTCATCGCCAAGACTATTTCGCAAGAAAGGTGTCCCATTTAGACGTATCACGTACTCAATCCACTGTACCGCATTTTGAAGACTGTCATACGGTGAATCCTTAAAGAGTTTACTCAGATGTTCCATTTGATTTTTGTATCTGAAAACAAAGAATAATGTTCTTACACATTTTAAGGCATAATAAAACTCTTATTTTTATATTACATCTATCAACATGTAATATAAGAAGGATAAAGTTATTTATTAATCTATGATTTAGACGGCATAGTACCTCTTGTTGCTTATAACTTCATGTATACTGGCCATAATGCTTTTATTCGAAAGATTATCAATCTGAAGTTGAATTCCAACACCTAGTCTTACTATATTTTGCACTTGATATATTTGATCCCATATAATGGGAAATCCTATTAGTGGAATCCCGTAATAAATAGCTTCTTCAGTACTCTGTTGACCACCTTGGTAAATAAATAGCTTGATATTTGGATGAGCTGCGAGCGAAAAAATTAGCACAAACTTCAGAGATTACTAATTCTAAGATAGAAATACAGAAATTATTGAATTTAACCTTTAAATGCGCAATTTTTCGTAACATTCTAAGTATTTTTTTCTTTCTGCTAGGAAGGCCAGAGAAGGCCCTTAGAGATGTACAAAGCGGCGCGTTTTCAGATCAAACTTCATAAGGGAGAGTACACGATGCATCGAAAAGTCGTTTAAGTCGCTTTACATACATGCAAAGCTGCGCACTTAAAGGTTAAGACATTTTGCACCCGTGATGTTACCGAGAATGCTTTGCTGAGGGAGCCAATTCAATGCCAGGATATTTTTAAATTTCTTGGGTAATAGATCAGGGTTAAATTTCCAAATAAATTTATACGGCAAAGCTGAGAATGCTTCAACGAAAGCTTCAAGCGCATTGTTTGGTAGGTCCTCCCATCTAACATTAGTTCCAAGACTGACATAAATAAATCCTTCCTTCGCGTCGTCAAGAAATTGTTTTACATTCTATCGAATATAACGAGACTAATGGTTATGTAAATGCACAACACGGCACTATGTATATAATAAAAAAAATATAATAAATCTCATTTAAAGAGATCGGAAAAATAATATACATATACATATATATATATGTGTTATATATACTTCTGGCAGAGTATCTGGTGCTTTTGCAATATGAAAACCATGATAAAATATGACATTCGGTTGTTCGGGTTTGCCATGTAAAAACGTTGGATGTTTGTTTACAAGGTATATGCTCATGTTTCTCGTTATGTCGTCGATATGCGGCAGATCTTGTCCTAAGTACTCTTTCGCGATCGCATCCTCTATAACAGTATGTTCGTTCGCCCAGAAATACATCTGCCTCCACACTTCATAAAAGTTGACGAGTCTCCTCCAAAATGACATGTTTTTTTCAACTGGCGTATTGGTTTGCCAATTAGAAATATGCGATGGGAGAAGCAAAGATCCAAACGTATAGCGCAAATGATTGAATACGTCCGTGCTTGAAATACCTACGTGTCAGGTCACTTTTTATTGCCTCATGATATGCGGTTATAAAACGAGTAATTGTTCAAAACCAAATGTATTATAATCTAATTTATTTATTATATTAATATTGTCTTTTTGTTACCTATGAGAGGAGCGTTAAATCTGTATGCGAAAGCATTCATCGAAACTGTGGGACCCTGCGCTACAATAACTGCGTCAAAATGTTCGTTGCTACCAGGTGCATATAATTTTTTCATCTCTGGTTTTTTAAAAACTTCACGATTCAAGATGTGTAACGCAGCCCATACCATTCTTCGTTCTACTTCTAGAAGTTGTAACTTAAGGCTCGCCTTAGTAACGCTAGCATACGGTAGAAGCGTTTTATATTCGGGAAAATTATGATTATAAAAGTATTTTAAGTCAATTTCTGTATAATTAGTTAAAGAAGAATTGTTTATAGGATCTGTAGTGACCGACACAATTTCATGACCTCGTCTGTGTAATTCTAACCATAAAGCGCGATAAGATATTTGATGGCTGTACGATGGAAAATTTGATATAGCTAGTATCCGTTTGGCATATATCACATTATACTGCACTATCACACACAAAAATGCAATTATGAAGGCTATACACGTTTTTGTCCACATTCTTCCAACGATCTCAGCCAATTGTACTGTCAAGGATGTATCAATGCGCTTATATTAACTATGCAACAGGCTATAATAGTATTCATGACAAAATAGTACAATACGAACTGTTTGAAATGCGCATAGGATGTACTTTTAAACAACGTAATTATCTAGTAATACATTAAGCATTGAATGATTAGTCAAATAGTGTGCAAATAGTGTTTGGCAAGCAACTTTGGCTTTATTTCTTTAAGTTTTAAATCTAAAGAAATTAGATACAATTTAAAAATTTTTTTCAATATCTCGATTAATATTGCGCGCAGTTATCATATTATTACAGCTTTGCATCTCGATTAATTATTTAGCTTAGCAATAATAAAATTTCAAACTTACAAGTTCGCATTATTGTAGTCGAGATATCGATTACAATATACAACATATATGTTTAGTTATTTATTATCATTAATATTTATTTTTGATCTGTGATAAAATTTATGCGATCGAACAACGATGTCGCAGTGATTAATGCGATTGCTGGCTCTTTACGACGTAAGTACCGTCGTGCAGGATATAAAATCGTTAAAATGGACGTGTGGACATTCTCATAAATCTGTCGGCCATAAATCCTGTTGAAATATATTTAAAAGCATGCTGTCCCCGATAACACAGGCGGCGATAAGTTTTCTCAGGTCGCTCGTTTCTTCATCTCTTGTTTCCGTATCGACTAAAGAGACCGTGTATCTTAATAAATTACGCATTAGCTGCCAGCGCTCCGACACAACGAACATCGTGTTTTTTTTAATTTGAAAAGTTTCACGATTTTACACATTATTTATGTAGACGTATCACGAGAGAAAATCGAACTTTCATCCGCTTAGATTGTACCGGCGTTATTTGCCCGTCCGAAAATGAGATACCGGATTTTTACATGTCTGAAATCCAAATATCAGTTTCATATTTGTTCGAAAAAGTTTACCGATGACGGAAAGCCGATATTAATTTTTAATAGACATGCTATTGCGCTTATTATGCGTTTTTAATGATAATAGAAATTTTATACAGGCATAATATCTTTCACATAAAAATTATCTGGATATTTATTAATGTCCAGAGAATTTAAACAATTATATTCCGACAGAATATGATAAATGTTTTAATAAGTTATTAATCCAAATATACATGTGTATATCGAGTCTACGTTATTCCGCGAATTGAAGCGCAAGTCAATATTGCTAAGGATATACTACTAAGGAAACTTAGTAACTCTCAAGATAATGTATCTTAACAATGTATCTTGTAAAATAGTCTCTCGCAAGAATTTCTGTTTTTGTCATATACTTATATATGTATATATAATGTAGCGAGTGTATATATCTATTCTTGACAATGAAATAGTATCCTTCACTACAATGTGCACGATCGCGGGTTTTACATGCCAATAGGCTTCCGCTGAAAAATATTATATTTCTCGCAATGCTACGTTAAGCGCGTCCTCGGATTGACGCATCTTTTATTAATTCACGTTATCCGGAAAGGCAACGCCGCGATGTGCATAAGCACCTGCGGCGTTTTCCTCTAGTTCCCGTCATGTGAACATTATGAGGCTGCCTCGGTATAACGGCTGTCGGAAGCTACGACGAGGAAGACCGCGATATGAGTGCGCCGAGAATCCGACGTTTTGCATTATAAAGCCGGTAGAAAAGCCGGGGAAGAATTCAGGGGGACGTCAATAAAATCCGCTCGCGATATATGCTTAGTTGTTCTCCGTAACGCGTATTCCATGACGGTAGGAAAGTGACAAGCGGTTTTCGATGAGTGTGGAGAAGGACGTTTACGTTTCGGATCGGTTGTAACATTGACACGGCGGGTTATCCTCGAAGATTACCGCCACGTGTTCGACCGTGACATCGATGGCGACAGTTATTCTTTCTCCCTGAAAGACGCCGGATTCTCAAATCGCAGGCGATACGCTTCCATCTGGAAAACTTTATCCGACGAGACGAGTTTTCCCTTTCATATCTGTCATTTATCATTTTTTCGGCACTCGTTTTCCTCGCTTAGGTTTGATCATCGAACTACACATTACGTAGTTGTTAAATCAGATATTGATATACTTTTAATATAAAACTTTTTATGGAATCTTACAATTTCTACACGGAGAGAATTTTCTCTTAAAATTTACCCTGAAATCATGATAGTCGTGGGACAACATGTATCACCACGAATTTTTTGCGAGCTATTCTGATTAATATATCTACCATAATAAAAAATATTAATATCTATTACATTAAAATATAAGATATAAAATATGTTTGATTAATTTTACTGAAATATATCTAGGAAATTTCAATAATTTTTCAAAAATTACCAATCCGCTTGGTAATTTTTATCACGTTGTTTGTAAAATGTCTTTGGTAAGTATATTTCAAAAATTCCTTGGTTGCCAAGTTGTCCCATTGTTTGTAGTGAACTTAACGGTAAAATATAACAAAAAATTCTCTCCCTGTATGGATATTAACGAATGTGAATTTACAAAGCGTTGACGTTCAAGTTACGGTAGATAGCTGATAACGAATAAGACTTTCTAAAATATTCATTGGATTATAAATAACACCGGCTGTATTGCGGGAAATTTATGGTTGAGTCTGTTTTTGTTAACAATTCGATTTACTATATCTTTATATATACGTCATGAGCATCGCTATATCATGCGTAGAGATTTTCAAGTAATATTAAACATCTATCAAACTGGGAATAGCAAAAGCAGATTGCGGTATCATGGTCTAGAGCCTTGTACGAGGTATGTGACCCAACGAAATAGAGTTACGAGTGCTTTTCAGGATATTATGTTTGAGTTCGTTCGCAATATACGCGTGCGTCACTAACTTTACACGGCAATGTCAAAGTAATGATGGTGATTGTATTAAAGCGTAATTACGAATCTTTGCTCGGCGGTCTGATAATGCCAAATTAAACACATTGATCGTTAAAGCCGAAGAATTGCATAGGTAACTGAACAGATTTGCACAACATATATATTCTTTTCTACATAATCAAAAATAGAATTTTCTTTCTGTTTATTCGAAAATACTTTTTCTTTGTCTATTTATGTTCTGTATTTCTGCTTTACATTTATATGTGAAACACGTTCGGGAGATATCGATTGATTAATATTTGTTACATCAACTTTAATATAAAGCAAGACAAAGCAGGCGGGGCCGGGGTAAAGAAATCTGGCCGGGAAGATAAGAATTCATTTAATTGAAGTATTTTAATTATTCCTTAGTCAAAAGGAAGTTCAAGGCACGAGTGAATTTTAGTGAGTATCACAGGAACTTTAACTCGGACGACTCGTCGACTATTAAAAGGTAGTTAAATAAAATACCAGCTACCTAAGGAAATTACAAACGGAACGAAGTATAATTACTGAGAAGAGCGTTATATAAAATTCAGCGTTTAATTACGATTTTCGTTATACTTGTGCACATGGAACGGCTGCGTTTTGTTTGGTGCGGAATAAAGAAAGTTTCGTGGTGGAGGAGCATTATTTCAACGCAATAGAAAACCTTGCTCGAGGAATAATACCGACGGTGACCGCGTCCGCCGCTTCTATAAATATGCGTTGTACAAACACGCGAGCGGATTTTTTTTTACTTTTACGCGACCGTGAGCGCAAATATGTGTTAATGCATGTGCATGTAAAATATCAACATTGTTTAAACATCACGTCAATGTCAAACGTTCGGTGCGTTAGATATTGGTTTCGCAAACGTTATCGCGCGCCATGTCGATGCAACCGAAATGCGCAATGGTGCTTCGGGGATGCGTAAATAAATAAGCACAATCGCGTTCATGTATGTCTGCGTTTGGCCGGTCGGGACTAAGTTATCCGACATCTCGCGTATTATCGGTCTTCCTTCCGGTACGAACAGAGACACGAAGTTATGTATTTAAATAAACTTGAGCTCCGAGCGATGCTGCGCCGCAATCGGCGTTAATGCGGTTACGATTTGAGTTTAAGCGCTGTATAACATTACGCAAAAGTCGCGCTTATAAGGTCTCTTCAAGACACGGCGCGGCGAGAGCGAATCCCGCCGCAATTTATCTCTGCCGTGTATATCCACCACCAGTGATTCGAGTACGGGAACGGGACGGCGTGCCGTTTGTACCTTCGATTCCGTCATTAAGGCAACACTCATGGTTTATTCAGATGACCGCATCGAGGAGAGAGTGAGAGGGGTGAAGGGTGCGAGGAAGGAAGGCAGGGATGAAACGGTTGCTACCGGCGGCGGCGTATCCGCACGAGGTCGGTCCTCGAGAGTCACTTGCTCATTCAGTTGATTACCTCGACCCGCAAGTAGGGCCCTTCCCCATAGCTGAGAGAGCCCATAATCCCGCCATCGCCAACGACGCTGGCCGTCGCCGTGCCGTTAGGTTGTTTGCGCGCGATCCTGGAATATCAGTTGACCCGGCGTTTACGCGAATTCAAGCGAAAACCCTTCCTATCAGCTAGATGTGTTATGGCAGCAGTTCATGGTTCTATATCAGTATACTGCATTTTTAAAAGTAGCATTAGTCTATTTTTTTAAAGCGATATTTGCGAATATTTAGGCGAAATGTTTTACTCATTTACATATTTATTGTGCCATAAAACAACGCTTCTCGTCGTGAACACTTTCTCTTGACACTGCCAACTGTTTGGCATATACGTTGGAAGACGCAATGTAGACAAGCGAATGAAAATTGTAAGCTTCGGTGTAAACCACTTAGCCCTGAGGCACTCGTCTAACGAGAGGATGGTCTCGATCAACTCCATTCGTCCCTTTGTTCGTGAGAGCTTTCTTCCAAACATTGCAGCCCTCAAGGGTATCTTTAATTAAACCCTATCCAGAATAGTAACAATACTGGCTGAATACAGAATAACTTTTCGTCGGCGGTCCAACTTTCTGCACGTTCGAAAATTACCTATCCGATTTTAATTAATTCTGCTTATAACATATACATACCTATAATCTTGCGAGTATGCTCGGCATGTATTAAATGATGTATTGTACCTCGAATTATTTATTATACGTCTGGGTTCTACGTTACAAGTATATTTCTCATACTCGCATATTTCTTTTTTCAACGTACAAAATCAAATATTCAAGTTATGCCGTAGTTGCGCAGTTGTATGGATATGAGACTTAAACGTCGAGGAAGTTGCACAGACGTGTGTCTACTGTGTACTCAGGGAAATATCTATTTGCCAACATAGCTAGGCGCTTTTATACGTGCTATTTCAGATTGCACTATAATATCTCCTTCGCTCACTGCCCTCACTTTCTCGCTAAAGACCGAAGAAAAGGAATTTTCCCGGTAAAGTTAAGAAATTCTTCCCTACCTACTGCACCTTTTACATAAATAACGTTCCACAGTTTCCCCAGTAATATGCCGAAGTATCAGTCTCGACGAAGAGATCGAGGGGAGTTCGTTCTTCGCCGCGACGGTTGAAAGATTCCGCTTTTGGAATTTCATGCCGAATCCCACTCCGGAACTTCCGGGGTGGACGTCAACCGTCTAACCGGCGCGGCGGTTTGAACCACGACTACGGAAGCGATGGGGAATATTTTTCTTTTCTGACGATATGAATTCCTGTCGATACACGCCGTGGCTAGAGAAACATATCCGTGATCTCCCTCCTTTCTCCTTCCGACGTAAAACCGCAAATACGATGTGTCATTCCCCGTCCTCGCGAAAAATCGACAATTATTTTTCTGTCATTTCGGGACATTCTATGCAGTTTTAAAACTCATATTTTCAATTCATTAATTAAGCGATTTTTATGATTCTATATCATTTTTCACTGACATATGTGTGATGTCTCGATTTATCTAACACATCATCTATGATAACATTATATAACATGATGAATAACATATCAATTTAAATTATGACGAGTGCTTTTTTAGGAATTTATTACATAACTGTAAATGATTATATAACTCAAGAATAATTTATTCATACCGATTAAAACACAATTTGCCTAAATGGGAGTTGATGGCCGTCTCTTCTTAAAATATACGGTATAGTAGCAAAATGCATTAATTTCGAAGAATCAATAATTATCTGTCTGCGAATTTCAGAAAGATATCTTGGGGTCTATGATTTATCAACTCATCGAGAAATCACTGCGATATTGAGAAAGTACCTCGGGTAGCTCTGAAATACGATTCTTCCCTAGCGTAGAATAATTTTTATCATCGCCATAGACGGTTGAATATTCAGGGGAATCCGTTCGATTCATCTGTGCACGTGAATATTCAAAGGTTCCGCTCGTTCGTTCGTCCGCCCGCCTTTACACTCTCCTCCTCTCATTTCCTGCCGCGCCTTTCCGTCCATTCGTACCCTGTGATTCACAAAGGATCCGCGGTTTTGTGATACGCGATGAAAATAAACTATGCGATATCATCGCCGGGACTCTCTTTCTCTACGCGAGTAACAGCGGCATCCTCTCTTACTTGACGCTTTCGTCGTGACTTAGCCTGATTCTTTATTGATGTGTTATTTTTTATTGATTTCTTATTATCATGTTTCTTAACTCTATGTACTTTTCAAATGTTGGGATAAAATTTTCCAGAAAGGCTAAACGTTTGACCCGAGAACATTTGATGTTTTATATACAAGTAACTCTCGAATAACACGATTAATTGGGTTCGTATTGATATTGAAAACCGTGTTATTCGAGACTTAGGATTCATGCAATTATAAAGATCACATTCTATACTATTAAAACCTATGTAACTCAAGACTCCAGATCCATATAAAATTGAGCGTTTGGTTCCAAGGGATTATTAAAAAAACTTTTAAAAAGTAAGGTCGTTATTATTTTTTATCATATTATTCGAAACTTTGTGCAATTCAAGTGTCATGTTATTCGAGGTTCACTGGCGTATATATATACTTTTAGCAAAATAATAATAAATGGGAGTATTTAATCCATGAAGACAAAGAAGCTGTAAAAAAAAATATAATCCATTACATTTTAAGCTATGCAAAATATATCATTCTTACAAAAATAACATTTGCGTTATCGTGAGGTATATTTAACTAAAGCATAAAATAGAAACTGTAGTTAAGGAAGATAAAAGTATAAAAATGTTACTAATAAAATCGGGTTGAATATATCTGAACTATATTTGCTCCAGATCTATCCCGATCCAGTTTATGCTGATGACTCTCTCGACAGTATTCTCAATGGATAGGTCCAGTTTCGACCGATAGTTACTCTGCATAATTTAAACTATATCCATGCTCGGTCCGTATTGGATTCAAGCCATCTATCTTGATCTAATCCTGATCTAATTTCACGTAAATCCCATGCGGATTCTCTCCATGAAGGTTTTTTTTAAATTAAGAATTATACATAAAACTTCTTCGGGGGGAAGTAGTGGTAATCACGGATATTCGGATTCTGATATATTCGTCATGGGAATCGACTACAGTCACATCGATTGCGAGATACGCTGGCTTTGAATGAGGAGCAATTGCAAGCGGAGACATCTCCGTAACTTGATACAGACTTCAGCAGAATAGAGAATCGCGGTGGCGGCGGCGTAGACCGCAAGTCTCTATACCACAGCAGGAAACTACGCGGAAACTCGAAATTTCGCGGTGCAGCATCGTTCTGTAGTTCTTTGTGGACGAACTCGATTCTCATATTTGCCTCGCGGCGGACGCGCAATTGGTCGCGAGGCACTAATTTCGTTCGCGATTGGCGAGATCTCGCCGCCGACACCGCTTAATCGCCAAGTGACAATCCGCTTTTTACGCGCCCCGTCGATGTCACGTCAGGTGGAAATGCGAAATTAAAATTTCGGGGCCGAATACGCACGCCCGATATGGCGTGGCGGTTGCAATTTCACGCATGGCGAGGCAGGTTCGCCGCTTTCGCTCCGTGCAACCGCACGATCGCTACCGGGAAATTAATACCGCGCTCTCTGCCACCCATCCCGCGCGAGCCCTCCGCGCGATCGCATATGGTTTCTCGTGGATTTAAGAGTACGCAGCTGGCGCTGGCGAGCCCGGCCCGGTCGCGGTGAGTTAGATGGGCTCCCTAAATTTACAGGTCACCGCGATATAGGCGAGCAGCGACAATAACGGGTTGAATCGCTAGGAGACACATTTGAATTCGCGGGCGTATCGCTCGGCGCTCCAGATTAGACACGACCTGCTCGTATTTCGTGTCAATATGTGATTCATTGTACATGGTCGTTAAAATAGACGTCCCTTGCGCGATAAATTTATTTCTAAAATGTGACATTGCTGTGCTACAGTAGTGGCTAAATTTGAAAATATTGCAACGACGCATTGGACTCTAATCTTCGAGCAAAATTTTCCTCGCGTTAGGTGTCGTCCGTTGCCTGGTAAATTTTGAATTTAACGCCGCGCCATACTCTAATTTATCATAATCGCTATTATGTTCACAACAGCGAGATGTGAATGATTAGTGTGTGCGTATGCAAATCTGGCCCTCACTTTGCGCGAGAACGAATGCGTGTATAGTTTTGTAAAAAAAAGTGTGCGAGAAAAAACAAATGAGTATTTGAAATGTGACGAATCACGATGGCGAAACGTGCAAACGAAAACGCGGCTCGACGCGTGTCATCGTTGGCATTTATAAACGAGAAACAATGAGCACCGCGAAACGTACGTCGCTCGCCGGCTCTGTGCCTTCCCGCGCCCTGACACGCGAACGCGCACGGCGATACAAAAGAGTTGAAAGGGCGGAATGTTGCCCTATGGTTTAAACGATACCGGTGCAGCTACGATTGCCGGACTATTTATTGCGAATGCACGCCAAAGTGCACGCTTTAACGGTGCCGCCGGTGACGCGTACGCATCGCGTTTTATTATCGCGTACAGTATTCATTGCTCTGATTTTCCGGTCGTGATGACTGGAGGGAAATTGCGGCGATAACGTATTTAACCCTTTGGTTCTCTCTCTCTCTCTCTGTCTCTCTCTCTCTCTCTTTCTCGCTATGGGTCATATAACCCGGTGAAACGTAATATTGCCGGGACGGTAACGATGTATTCGAAACCTCCCCCGTGCGACGTGTGTTTCATATCTCGAGCCGCGTGTAATGATAAGGAAAGATAAAAACTGAGGGGACACGGCTTTATTTCCATGCTAATCGCAAACAGTAAAAGCTTTTAGTGCCGAAAAGAAGATAGAGAAAGAAAGTAATATTATTAGACTTAATTAGATGCAATTTCATTTGAGATGCATTGTTGCTGATATTAAACATATATTTAACATTTCCCGCCTTGCAGACTTATTTATGAATCTGATTATTATAAATGTTTTGAACGCGCGCATCCTTTTTCTCTTCGTGCGTAGGTTATAAATATTAAAGAACATACAGAAAATATTTTCTACATGTGCGTACGGATATTCCGTGTAACTGTGTACATTTTGTGCTTATCAGATACAAATGTGGTTGCGGCATATTTTATGAAACTTTGCTCAAGCGCGATTATGCCGTATGAATATGTACATTTAAATATGTGGCTAACGGTGAAGATAAGCAACATTTAGCCGTGCGATATGCAAAGATATAGTTGTATGTTGGACCAAATATAAGTAGATGCAGTCTTGTTACACCAACTGGCTTAGGCCGGTTAAGCTTCATCGATGTCTCGTGCATTAGATACTCGGTAATCTCGGCTTATGCAGATAGGGGGATCGAGAGAGATTAATTACTCATTCAGTTTGAAGTTAGGCCTATTGACTTAAAGCTTACATCTCTCCTTCGATCAGATCAGAAATTGGTCGAGAGAAATGTGTTAGTCGGAAAATATTTATTATTTTCTCTCGCATAGAAATTCAATTAAAATCACATGTAATAATACACGAATTATTTGTTAAATGAAGATTATAAAGAAGTTTAATTATTGAACATTTTGTCAAACCATTAGATTAAATTACGGCAAATACTTTCCGGAATATTGAACGTACGTGTGAATAGAAGCTTCGTACTTGATCTCTTGGAATCACGAGCAGGACTATTGGTTGTAGGCTAACAAGAAAAATCCTGTGCACGTTGGTACGACGATTAGAGAGGACTTTAAAGGCTTGGCCGGTGTAATAAGTTACCACTGCTAAAAAAGAACGTGTATCTTCTTTTTGGTCGGTTAAAGCTACCGTACGTGACCAGGATTTCTGAAATACAGGACGAAAAACGCGGTTATATATACACCTACGTAACTCTGAATTGCAGGATCTAACAAATCTCGTTATTTGTCGTCTGTGTTTTCAGTATTAAATATGTTACGTATTATATCCTTTGTCTGCTATTCTTTGTCTAATATATTTATTTTATTTATATTGCACGAGCGACAAAAAATCGTGCTATTCGAATGTCCAGATTGAAAAATACAGCAGCATACGTTTCGCCGACGTGATATCAAATATATTTCGCGGAAATCAAAAATATAATAATGGAATAATAGAATAATTTTTATGAAAAAATTTTACGTATAATTACCCAATTTTGCGCAACGTTTGTTTAAACAATTATGGATACTGTTACATTGCAACTTTTACGCCATTTAAACTATACTGCGCCAATTAAAAACAAAACAAAAATTCAACAGCTGCAGACCTCGCTTGAAACAGCGTCGGCATTCTAGAACGCAACAAATAGAATTATACGTCGCTGCGCGAAATTGCATACCATTCACTGATGCGTATTTCCATCAATTTATTTAACCGATTTCGTCGTTTTTCCATTGGTGTAAACTGCTAACCGAATTTCATTCTTTTTTCCGAACGTGTCGTTTGATATTTATGTTATTCCGAAAAAGTGTAATCGCCTCAGTCAGTGTTGCAATTATTCACATAACTGGATTGAAATGTCTCGGAAGTTTGTGTTGGGTCGAAATATTTCCAACAGAAATTTTATGAGAAACCATTCTGCGAATATCATCGGCGCAATATATACCACGTGAAATTGAAATGCCTCTTGTCCTATGCCCTCGACTGAACGAGAACGATAACAGTACATAAGTATGTTTGCGCTGCCAACGAATGGGATGAGCTCCAACAAAAATAACGATAGAATCGCGACAAAAGGCTCGAAGAAAGGAAAACGCTGTCAAATTGAACGGTTTGGAGGAATATGACGGATTGCGAGGAATACCATACGTATATGTTTTACATATTTTATCTATATATATATTATATATATATACACATATATATCAAAAATACGCTAAATGTTTCGAAATACCTTCGCGTTTAGCGCTTCGTGAAATAAAAAATTATTTAAAAAATTTTATTGCTTTTTAAAATATTTGCGAAGTAATGCCGTATATCTGTCACGTAAAACGCTCAAGAAGCATCAATTCCATGTATACTCATCGCAATTTTTACAAAATTCTATACCTTCGGGCCGGAATGCGTAGTTTTTAACGTTTTAATGTCCCGTACATGCTAGTTTTTCGTAAAATTTACGCGATAAAATTTGCAAGAGGAGATACACATGGCGTACCTTCCGTGCCGAATGTTTTTATGGCTAAAACTGAATGGCGGTCGGAATTCATCATTTGAGCAAGAAGTCATGTCGAGTTCCAGGGACATTATTCGCAAATAAGTTACCGTCTCTTCTTACAATGGTGCGCTGGTTCACGGGTGAAGCCTTGAATTCTGGGCAAAATGTTATTTGACGCTCTAAGAAAATTTAATGCTGTAATCTAAAATTTACGCGAAAGATGTTCAACTTTATTACTATTAATATTAATTATGTATATCTTTGGTTGTTATTTATGATCTCTCTAAAAGTTCGGGCTCTGAGATATTTTATTCGTCATCTTTCGGACATATCTAATTTGTATTGACTAGGCCTCCAGGGTGAGAATATTTGTTTTACATGTCAGACACATATGTCGATCATTTTCCCTCGTGAGCGATTTTTCTTTATCGTTGAGAGACTCACAAAGTACATAGAAGGGTCTGGTGACGTAGTTCGTAAGCTTTTGCCACATTGATGGATGCGAAGGCTGTGTGAAACAGTATTATGTAATGTGGATGTGGATATGATAGTGAAGACAGAGGTAGAAAATTTCCAAGTTTCCAAGCGAGCTAAAATATTTTTTTTATCTCGAAAACTTGGCATTTTACTTTCTGGATACTGCATAAAGCGAACAAGTCAGAACTATAATCTGGAAAAAATTGAGCCAAGGAGGTCTTGTAGTTCTTTTTTTTATCGTTGCTGCTTCCAATGTAATTATCCCACTGTACTTTCAAATTACATACGCAATTTACAGCAGAATTACGTATTATACCGCGAGCGAGCGAGCGAACAATGATAATTATTTTGTTAGGCAAACAATTATGCGTCGGCTCGTAATGTTCATTACGCTTGATTGTATAAAAATAAACAACTTCCAGTTGATTGCAATTTCATGACGGCTGGATTTTTATGCAGTCGCATTTTGCATCCGTTGTTTGTCGCTCGGGGAGTTTTTGTTCATTAAAATTTTTCGTGCCGCAACGACTATTGCAGGTCGCAATGGCATTAGCGATCCCACAGCTGCAACCGTATAAAACTGCGCGGTGTCATGCGCCCGGATGTTTCGTATCTTCATTAACATACCTAATTAATCTTCGATAAATATATGCTTCGTCGCTGCTGCGCATCATTTTTATATTCCTCGGACCTCCCTGAATAAGCGGAAAGTCGTAATAAACGTAATAATTAATGTCGGTATAATCAGAGATATTATACTGCGGCGTACTTTTCTAGAGCCGGGTACTTGCGAATTTTAAAGTGGGGACCCGCTTTAAAAGATCCCGCGCTCCGCTTCGTTTCCCTCTCACGAAATAATTAAAATTTACGAAAACGCGTGGCTTCTTCCGCCCGCGTATTCGCCATCTAACGTGGGCAAGCTAACAAGGATTATACACTGACTTACAAAATCATTAGAAGATAACATATAAGTGAGTGAGCTAGAGACTGCACACTGAAGAACGTGGAAAGAGGCAGTTTTAGTTTTAGTTTCTATGCCAAGATGTGGTCTCGGTTAATCCGAGTTACTCCTCTAAACACGAACTAAATAAATAAATAGTTGACTGAGTTTGCCAAACAGTCACTATTTCCTAGATTCTTGATACCGAGATCTTCTTAATCTCCATGATTTTAGAATGAGGCAAATTGGTCGTCTTTTACGCATGCAACGTATGCAAATACTCAGTTTACTGTCTGGTATCTCTTTCGGCTAATAAAACGAAAGTACAAAACTGTAATTTCCATATAATAAAAATGAAAGTAGCTACAGACTACATAATAATTACTCTTCTTAATTAAGCCGTCTGAGTAGGGTGCTTTGTGCAACGAAAATTATCCATTAAATAACGTCTTGATAACGGCAAAGAGATGGCGGGCGACGTAGAATGGGGCGCGTATAATGTAGAACAATTAATCTCTAAACAGAATGATAAAGAATGGGGGATATATTCCGGAACGTGTTAATACTGTCCCGGGTCTAAGGATGACTTCGGCCGAGCTAGGAGAATTTTTGAAATATGGATAATATCTGAAATGCATGAATTGAAATGCACGATCCAGCTCGCATATCCGTCCATTGAAATCGGAAAGCTGTGGGGGCTGATTTAATAATGACAATGTTGCCGCGCGGACCCCCCCTTTTAAATTTGAATCAAGCTGCGCGATTGAGTTCCTGCTCACCTCCTTGATGTACCATCCCAACCGGTGCTTCGCATTAATTAAGGCGAGTTGCTCATCAATCTTATTTTCTCTTACGCCGCCGCAGTGGAAGGGAAGATTAATGTAGGTAAGACAGAAAAATCGAGAAAAACCGACGCGTATCCTTTCCGTAATTTACAGCCATAGACGAGGTCGCCGAGACGCCGCGCGTGTGCGCGGAAACGAATTTCAGATTCATGCAAATTATTTTTAAGCGACTCGTGCAAGATCTACGATCTATTTGTGTTTCGGTTGGCCGCTTCGTTCGTAGCTAAGAAACGTATTTCTTCTCGTAACGTTTTCCCGTTACAATAAAATTAATAACGCGACGTCTATATACGTATACGTACGCAACGTGTAGAGAAACGTCGGCTTTAACAGCTTATGGTGACTGTAATATCAGTGGATTAAGTGTACGCCAGCAAACAGGTAGCACTTTGCCGCGACTAGACGTACCAAATTGAATGAGAGTAACGATTTTGCGCTAATGTCAAAATTATCCATTGCCATTATATTTTTTACGAGATGAGGTTTCTGATGTATCAAAAAGGCCACGTCAGCCTCTCCAACCGCTCAAAAGCCGGCAAAGTGATGCTGCAATTTATGTGTGCACATCAAAAGGCTGTGAAATCGATAAATTGCTCCGACGAAAATTGCGGCTATACTCATGTCATTGCTTAATGTATTTCATGTATATGTACATTTGTTTAATGTATTTCATGTATATGTACATTATTTTATCTTAATTTGTATTTAAAAGAGCGCCATTTGCATGGTTTTGCGCGATTCAGAATATCATGAATTCCGAAATGACTTATTACCCACTTTCATTAATAGTTAAATTAACTTTCGAGTGCACTACATATTAAATTGGATTGCAAATGGATGTAAATATTATTGGTTTAATTACGATAATTATTATAACATGCGCGCCATAATCAATTAAAATCGAGTTGATGTACGATATATAGACACGGTGTAATTGTATATATTACGAGTATTACGAGTAATCAAATTTAAATATTTATTTTTCAAGAAAAGGTTAATATTTGCAGATTTATTAGGTATCTTCATATATTGTATTACAATTCAAACCGCAATTTTTGACATTCAATATTTTGAATTATAACTATTCACTTATTTTGTCGCTATAAAGCAAACGTATAGACAGATTCATTTGTAGATCGTTAATGCAAGATTAACTAACAATAGCGTGAAGTGTAATGTTACATACGCTTCGTTATTAATATGTTAATGCAGGTGAGAGGACCGATATTGCCATAGGACGCTATACATGTACATATAGATACGTTCTAAACGGGATAACTTTACTAGAGAGCAGTATTCGCGCGCGAGTAAATTGGCCGTATGGGATAGTGTCTTAACGAGTCAGGCGTAACATCTGATAGTTTAGTAAGTGTAACGTTAGAGTTGAATATAAGGTGGCATTCGCCTTAGCTATGAGCCTTGACAGGTGGTGAGATAACGTTCGCCGAAGGGGCGCGGCGGTGGCGCGGCGGTGTGCGTTTATCATTAAAAGCATCGAGGGAAATTTCGCAGTTGCGAGAACGAAACCGTAGACATCCTATTATTCTCTATTATACTCCTCATCCTAATGTAATACGCTGAGACGCTTCGCGTTTTTAAAAAGAGACGCATCCCCGTTCTCCATTTTCTCGTTATTTAGCTGCCGGAGAAAGGAAATAGCGTTCCTATTTACTTTTTAGGGACACCGCGACGCGCGGCGCCGCGCGATCAATAGGGCTGCGTTCTGGGCGCTCGGCGATAATTATTTAAAGGCATTTACGTATTTATTTGATGTGCTTAAATGACGGCGCACTTTTCCTGACTCGTTATTTCGCGGACATCCTTTGTTGGCTTTCACCCCACATCGCGCTCGTCTCGCCGAAGGTTATTTTACGTATTAGTTTACGTATAGACAAGGAAATTCGCTTCGAGGTACTTGGATTATTTTACATTTTACGCAAGCATAAGTGGAACGTTCGATTTTATGATTTATTACGCGTGTAGGTTTGTTAATAGGTTTCGTTAATAATTAATTATTTCCATTACTGATAATTCTATCACAAGATTATCCAGTTAATCGGATAAAGGAGAGTAATCTGTAACTATTAGTAATTGAGATATCTGCATATATGAACATTGCATATTATATATTGTATAATCCTATACTCTCCTCTGTACGTATGCATACTCATTAGATTAAATCGATAAACGGAACTGGCTTTGTTCAATTCGTGCTCTGTATTGTCATTGCTACAATACATCCTGTATTCGATAAATAACACAGCGAGCAAATCGTATACAAGATTTCCTATTTGAAATAATGTGTGTGCGAATCTATTCACATTGACAATCGTGACGCCTATCAAACATTTCCAGCTTTATGGACTGACAATCAAATAAATTCGTCTTCTCATTTTCAATCTTTAAATTCGTGGGGCATGTTATTGAGGCGAAGTTATATACAATAAACGACAATTCCAAGTTTTTCTTACATTTCTTTGAGCGCCGTGACATTTTGAAATCCGCGTTAAAAGACTCGCGATGAAAAGCGGCGTTACCCGCGCCTTCGTTTCGTTTTTGATTGGTCAGATATAAATAAAAGGACCGTGTCTCGCATCGAGACGTCCGAGTAAACGTAACGTAATGTAACGTATCGCGAAATCGCATTGCGCTGGCGTGGATAAAATATATTTTTGCAGCGAAGCCGGACCTTCACGTCAGTTACAGCCGTACTTCGCCGCGATTGCAGCGCTTTTATGGACCGTTTTTACGAGCCACCTCTCTTTCTCTCTCTTTCTCTCTCTCTCTCTCTCTCTCTCTCTCTCTCTCTCTCTCTCTCTCTTTCTGTCGACCCCTTTTCATCGTGTACGAAACCTTCGCGTGCACACGTTGCACACGCAGTCAATTGAAACGCAAACACGATAAGCGCCGTCGATGCGCGCTCTGTGACGGATCTCAACGTAAATCGTATACTCGCGCCGTTAAAAGCGACGGAGTAACATTTTTCCCGTTTTAACGCCCGCAAAATCGCCCGTTTCGCATGCCGTTCTTTACATAAATAATCGCTTGTATACCTGGCCGTCTTGTATACCAACTCTCGTTACGAGCGGTTGCAAGAACTACCGTAACAAGTCGTACATATAATCTGTCAAATAGAAAGTCTCGTTTATTAAGAACGCCGTAAACTGTCAAAACGCGTTGCAGAATAAATTTTGCTTTACTGTAAGGCGCTCTTATCAATGATAGCACGTGCGAAGTGTTTGTTTAGTACGCTAAGATTATCTATCCATAAACTTAATGTTTAAAGAAGCATGCATATAAAAAGAGATACATGTGAATGCAATGGATATATATATATAAAAATAGAATACTCTTATATACACATAAACAGGAATTGGATATTGTATAAATTTCTTCATGTTAATAATACATGTTTAAAAATATAAAGAGACTTTGCATCAATATCGAACAACTGATAAAAATAAACGAAAATTACATACTTATATTTTAATGTTTTGCATATAAGAATACAAAAATTTCAACAATATTTTGCCATTTATTTGCAACATTAGGCAAGCTGCATATCGATCGTGGATAATCTACCATGATGATACGTCGTTTAATTAAGAAACGATAACTTTTTCTTCCAATATATATCATACATCTTTTATGTAAAGTATATGAAGACATGTTCGCCGTAAAATTGTGCAACAAGGTTGCATTGTCGTATACATAATATCGTGGCAAAACGGGTACAGATAAGCCATGCATTCGGTTTAGCCATCGTAGGAAACGACGGCACAACACAATCAAAATTGCATTTCGCTATCCTTTAGGACTTACAAGATTGGCCAGGTGTGCGTACGTGCGTGTTCACTAAGGCTGCATTCATACAATCGCGAAGAAAGAAATTGCGAGCACTTCCTTTTCGAATAGAGTTATTCTAGCAAAAATTTTATTACGAAACTTATTCAAACAACCGTGACATCGAGCAGATATTAGAAAAGAAACTTTTATATAATATACAATATATGTATAATATATAGGCATTTTCTTAAGCGGTTCAAGTATTAGGCATAATAATATATCTTTTATACATACATTCTAAATATATTTTATATATACGTTTTATTTACATATGATACATATACTTGGCACAAAATGTGTATCTTAATATCACAGTCGTAAAGCACGTAGCGTGTGAATATAATCATTGTAAAACAAGTGGAAGGTCTGACGTTTCTAGGATTTCGTTTTATCACCGAATGAAAAGATCGGCTACGTTATCTGGCTCGATGAAAGCACGAACCATTCCCGTGGATTTCCTCGTCGTTACCCTTTTCTAAACAAATAGCTTTCGATCGAAAGCTCGTAATCCCTATTCGCGCTCATTCGATCGTTCTGTGTTATTTTGCCCGACGGTGTGAATGTCGCTTAAAAGAATCGTGTGGCGGACGTGCTTCGACTGGACCTGGCCTATGATATAGCTTTTTATTGCCAACGACGAATACAGGGAGGTTTATCCGTAACGCCAGGGTTGCGCCGATGCGCCGCGTAGCGCCGGCCAGTACCGCGGATGCGCGACCGCGTCCATCCCCAGGTAATAAAATCGCGACAAACTGATTTCAATCAAAGCCGAGGGGGAGAGGATCCCGGCCGACCGGCTTTAAACCCTTTAAAACCCTCTCGAGCGCATCGAGCATTTTCAATCCTTTTCGTGTGCGGTAGATAAAAGTTCCGCGAGCATGTACGCGTCGGTTTCGCATGCGGTTGTGTCGCTCGCGTTTAATTCGCCGGTCACATGAGGCACGAGGTGGAGGAAAAGGGCATAAGCTCCCGCAAAGTCAGTTTATCGTTTTTGTTATCGCGGCCGTTTCTGTGGCTCGGACTATTTACATATTTCGAGAGTTACTCTCGCAGAAATTTGATTGCTCTCACACATCAACGAATATTAATTCGTATTCGCTTCTCCGCTGGATTATCCGCTTGGTTTATCGCACCGTTATTTCTCCGACCTGGTAAGTCCTCTTGCCTACCAGCGCTAATTCGTAGCAATTCTTTGGTCTTGTAGTGCAGTCGTGAAACCGTTGTAAATTGCGAGTCACGCGCGAACGTTTGCGGCATAAAAAATCGCCCGTTTTTATCCGGATTACCCATCGAGAGTGCTCTGGTCGTGATGCATTTGACGAAATAATCAAGAAACAACAGGTTCGAGTGTCGTTTTGTGACTGGCTCGTCTCTCGTACATGTACCGTACAACTGGCGTGGTAACGGCGGTAACTGTTATGTCCAATTGCTCTAATTGCTCGGAAAGCTCGCCGCTCGAGAGTGTTTCGGTCGAGTGAGAGACATGTATCGTGATTTATCGAAGTGCCGCCAAAAAAAAAACTTGGCGTCTTAATTGCCCGACGGCATGGCAACCCGGGCGACGCGGAACGCGCGTGTTCGATATGATGTAATAACCGTAACTGCCATTAATGACTCAAGTTCCTCATTTAAATGGCTGCCGCTTCATATACCGATCCAGTTTAACCCGACCTTAAGAAAGATCCTATTAGTCTCGCCCACCTGCCGCCAGCATCCGTCCCTTCGCCGGGATCATTGCGTGCGAGTTAAGCGAGTTATGCCGGTAATTCAATGCGGCAAAATTGAATGCGTCCCTCGGCGCGGGAGTTAATCGACGTCTCGCGAAGTGCGCTTTGTCGAGTAATTCGACGACACGTTGTCGCGTCGGCGCGAATTACACGGAGCCGAAAATTATGTCGCGAGATGCGCGCCGCTCTCCCCGCGAGATGTTTAATGCATGCGCCACGCTTTTGCGGATATTGCTGAATTTGAATCGACAGATGATCGACGATCAAAGAAGGCGGATATAATATTAAGCGGGACGCACCCCGTGGAATGTCTTATAAAGTATCAGCTTTCCACGAAAATAGAGGGCGAACAGCCCCTTTATTTTTACGATCTACTCGGGTAACTCGGGTTCTACCAGTCTACCATTTCGCGAAATATGCACTTCTTCCCTATCGTTTGTACTCTCTCAAGTATTATGCGTTTATATCCCCAACGTCTCCGCGATATCTATTGGCGATCGAGAGATCTTCTTTGTTCGTACCACACATTCGAACTTATATCATCCCTCCCTTCAGCGCCGTCATCTAGCTCGATGAATTCGAGGCGAGGTAGAAATTTCGTGGAACTGCGACGCATATCGATCGCATAGTTGGCGTTATTTATTTCACGTCTTTCGCGATCACTCATTTCACGGTCCCGAGCGTCCTCGATTTCGCTCGACGGAGATTGCATTTAATTAAAACACATGGCAGCGGCGCTTGTTTTCGGAGTCGCGTCGGGATTAATAAGTCATACACTGTTATACGCGTATACAGACACCCGCTATTTTATATGGTTGCACTTGATTGTAAATCGTAAAGTATATTATGGGGCCTTTCTGTCCGATGGAACGTGATCACGTTCACGATTATCGTTTGTTATACGATGTCACGCTGCTCGGCAAAAAGTTTCGTACAAAAGCTGTTATAAATTAGCTGTCACGCGCCTACATATACGACTGGCTGCATTCGCATGCATAGGACAGATACTTCTCTTTTTCTCTCTTACTAGATCGGGATAAAATTTATCTATTAACTCTTCACGAATTTCACGCGCGTAAAGGGCTATCCGTCCTCACCCGCTACAGATGTTCAAAACTAAGAGTTATCTTCAAATCGCTGTCAAAACGTGCCATCACGGAAACGCGCGCAAAAGCTGTCCTTTTTACTACACGCATTTTATTTTTATTTTGCGGGATCTCATCCGGCCGTAACCTTCGCAGGGACACGACATTTGCGTTTAATTACAATTGCCGACCGCCACGTGTTTTTACAGAGATGGATCCACCCGCGCACGCGAGCGCGAGGATTAATAAATTACAGCGCGCGTTGGTGATGCGTCGGGCATTTTCAACGCGTCCAGGATTAATCCCGAGTAATGTCCCGCAAACTGCGCGACATGTGATCGAAAATAAAACGCCACGTCGACGGCCGGGCGCACTTTTCCTATACGCACCGCAGCCGGATATTTTTATGGGGTGTACACCGGGTTTTATGGCCCGTGCATCGTGAATCACTGATTCCCAGCCGAATGTCCGGAGGCAGCCCCTCTGCCTCGCCAGGAGAAACGAGCGAGCCGTTAACCCGATAGTGCCTTTAAATGCCGTCGTCACGTACGCCGGTTCAAAGCTGCTAACGAATTCTCCGCTGAAATTCGTTGCACGTGAACGGAAATGCACGCGGCAGCTGCGGCGGGAAGCGATCGCGCATTCTTTCGAATTGCGAATGAATCTGCTTCCGCGGCCCGTCAAACGAAAGCCTCATCTGAAATGGAAGGAACGGCTATATGTCGGTCATTCTTTTTTCTCGCATTTCGAAAAGAAATATTTACCATTCGCAATAATACACGATTTAATAAGTTATTTAGAAATTTATGACATTTTAAACACTTTTATAATTTTACGTTTGTGCGTTTCCATCTCTCTTTTTCTCTCTATTGCTGTTGGATTTTACAATTAATTAGAGAAGATATCATTTTTGGGCTTGATTTTAGTAGCCTAATAATAATATAATATTTCTATGTGAATTTTTGATAGGTAACTTTTTCCAACTCATTGTCAATAAACTGCGCTTCGATTGTTTGCCAGTCTTGAAACAGTTTTTTATTGGAATAATAAATCCATATACTTAAATCGATAATCGATTTAACCTTTCATGCTAAGAAGCATTCTTTTTAAATCAATAAAGAATTTATTGCGAAAAATATCACCCCAGCCAGGGTTCACCAAGGGGTTCATTGAGCTCAGAATCCACTGAGTTGGAAAAAGCATACAAAATTTATACAGAAATATTATTATTAGACTACTAAAATCCAGTCTGACATGGCATTATCTTTAATTAATTGTAAGTTTCATATCGATCCAATTTCACTTATTGTTGTTTATATTTTGAAATACCATATGTAGTTGTGGATATTTATAGAATCTGAAATCTATAATGCATGATTAAATATTTACTTGCAGACGGCATATCGCTTGCGATGAAAAATTTATCATGATGATACAGCGTTGTCATTATTTTTATCCGTCGCCATTATTTTTTTACACGGCAGTACCCGAGAACGATAGTGCGAAAACGAAACGTTATGCGGAATGTTCGATTCGAGGATAGAAAGTTTAGCAAGTGCATTTAATGTTAAATGGCAGAACAATCATAATGCAATAATTGCTGAGAACGATTTGCTTAATCGAAACATCGAATGGGGTGGTTAGGCGCAATATATACATATGTGGAATTCGCGGAGCGGTTTCGCAGAGAGTAACCAGGACAGAATATGCCACGTCTGGAACAGCTCAAGATTAATGGCCAGCCAAATGCGTGGAGTGTGTGTTGCCGCATTTTGTGCGTCGTCCGGGCCCATATTGCTTCCCTGCCGCTTGCTCCTTTTACGTAGATAAATGCGAACGATATGGAAGACTTGTAAGCTCCCATCACGAAGCCTGCGTCGTTGTTTCCGTGCAATGGGTCATTGTAAATGAACGTAAGAAGGAGCGAGATAGTAATTTCGTTTTATTACGCGATGAAAATACATGTCAGGCAAATGAAGCTTGACTGGTTTCGTCTTAAAGGCAATCTACGTGCTCGGCAATAGCTCGGCGTTAAATGTTACGGGGATTTGAATACGCGTAGCTTCATTGACTCTTCTTGCGAGATCAAACAGAAAAATATTCAAAGTCTAGAGGGAGGTAATATTGGCCTCGTCACGTCGGTAAATCTATTACGTGATGCATCTACCTCCGCGCGGAAATAACTTAGTGAACTGGGGCATCAGATAAGCGCAAGATCGTCGGGGAGTTTAGGCGCGGTGCGAGGAAACGTTGATACCCGTTATCGTTGCCCTCTTCGTTATTTTATATCGGGTCGGCTGCGGTGAACCGTACCTTCTCGCACGATGCATAAGACCTGATCGCTTTATCGAAGCCTGACAATAGCGCCCTTTGCAGCGGAATGGTTTTCTTCCCCTTGAATGAACAGTGCGGCACGTTCAATGAAGATCGCATCGTAGGGATAGTTCTTTGATGCAAGTTCGCGACGATCGCGCGGCATAAATCACGCATATTTCATGCACGCGTGTTCCCCGACAGCCTCGCGTTTTATCTTTGAAAGTTCTGACACTCTGCCAACAAAAGCTACTTACTTTCGTGCTACATCTTCGCGAGCCGTGAGTAGCCGCTTCTCCGCGCGTCTCATGCTACATCAAGATCATCCGCAACACTTTTCACAGCATTATTAAAAATTCAGTGAAGTAACGCTCGTAAGAAAATGTAATGAGTGCTCGGCGAGTACCTCGGTCTGTTCGCCGGCATTCATTTTATTCACCTTCGACTTATTCATACGCAGCCGAGTGAGAGAAAGTGAGAAGGGGGAGAGGGAAAGATAAAAAGAGAGAGCAGCTAGCTATCATTTCCGCGATCCCCATGCTGCGCGTTAAAATGCATTGCCTGGTAGATATATGTATATATATAGAAGAGAGTCGTGAAATTTCCCGGCGTTTCGTTGCATTCCGTCATGACCGGGATCTTGCGGCGCGCATAAACGTCGCCGGGACACGCGCGTAAAACACGTGTTCGGTAACGACGTTAGTGAAATTATCATTGGTTTTCGCGGTCGCGCCCGCCTGGGACCAATTTCGCGTGACGCTAATTGTCGACAGTCGGCAGACACGCGGGCGTTATCCCCCGTAGTTACCCCGGCGAAATCAATGAGACAAATTTTGAGGGTAAATACGGCGTCCGCCGCGGTGCGCGTTGCATTAAATCAAAATACATTATTCAAAGCGTATTATTCGCGCTCTAACTGCAAACGTGATAAAACGCGAAATTCGCTTGTTGATAAAACAAGCGCCGGTACGGGTATACGCGGGTGGAGCGTCCATGAAATTGTTACGTGTGCGTACTGTTTTCCTTTACTTGCTGTTTGTTCGACGTAACTGGTCGGCATTGTTAATAACGTTGTCGTTAGCACACCACCGTGCGATATATGTGGGATTATTACAACCGTAACGATCGCTATCAGCTATTGCCACGGTGTAACGTATTTCGCAGAATTTATGGGACACGTAAATGTTTCGTATCATTAGAAAGTGGAATTAGCATGCCAGCGTAGTTCTCGAACTCCAACGGCAATGCGATTTAACTTTTGAAAAGGAAGGTATTAAGCTTTTACACGACAATGGCTGGTGTTCGCTGCGTTCTATGCAATGAGATTGTTACATTTCAGAAGCAGCTCACGTTTCGCTAGATTTTTTTTTTAAAGCGGTCAGCAGATTTTTTTTGCCTGTATTGAAGATAGCGGATAAAATGTAATTTAGTTAAGAACTATGTTATTTGATAGTAAAAGACCTGAAAAAAGATTCCTTCCAGCGTCATTTCCAGTTCTAATATAAAAGATAAATCTATAAACGGTCAGCAAATTCTTAATGCTGGTGACATAGGATAATTAAAAGCAGGACGTCGATGATCAAAATTCCGTGGTGATTATCGTAAGGAACAGCGCGGCAATTCTTCTCGCATTACAAGCAGTACTTCTGGAAGTCCATTCCGCACACCACGTCGAGCATTCACGTAAGATCTCCTGGGACAATTTTGTCGGACGGTAAAATCTGCAGCGTCGTAAAAGCTTATTCCCGTTCATCGCAAGGGCGCGAAAATACCTCGCGAACTTCTCAGGGATTCGTCTTAAGGACGACCTGCCGACAATTCCTTGTCAGCTCTCTCTCTCTCTCTCTTTCTCTCTCTCGAAATACGGAAGAGGACGCGCGTGTTCAAAGGGACGGCGGAAAAGGGAGACTTAAAGAAAGATTGCGGAAGGTGGGGAGACGGGACGGGCGCAAGGATCGAGTAGCGATATTGCTACGGCGAAATTTTCGACGTTTGGCACGTAACTGCGTGCTTTACAGAAAAAGCTTTCTACTTTACTGGCTGCTCGTACGCCACTCGGCGGGGTCTCTCGCACTGCTTTATTGCACATTCCGGCACTTTCCTCGTAGGTTCAGCGTGCCTCTGCATCCATCGCGGGGGGGGGGAAAGGGGGTGTTCGCGCGCCTATGGCGGCCATGCGGATGGGAAGCGCGGATGGGGAAACGTTGAAGGTATAAGGCGTTCACCATTCGCGGCACTTATCCAAGTTTTCAAGGATATCGAACATTCGGTAATTGCGAAAGTTTTACGCCTTAAATTCCGGCTCGACTTTACCCCTCCCGTCTGCTCACGTCGTCACCTTAAATTCCTATAGCTTTTGGCTTGTAAGACGAATTCCTGCCGGAGCACTGAATTACGCGGATCCTAAGGGAAGGATTACACGGATCCTGACAGTCGGTGTTGTTATTACGCTGCGCGTTGATGCCTCCCGGCCGCGGTTCTTCGGCTGGATTGGCCGGGCAGTCGTATTTCTCCGACCTCTGCCGTTACTTTTACTTTATTCCACTGGCGTCGTTACTTCCTCGCGACGACGATAGGAATTTTTCGACCTTGACGACATCGTTTTATGACGACTTCGCTGCTTAAGCCGCTCGAGAAGTTTGCGTCGTCGATTTTTTCTTTTAAATGTTCATATTTTCGCTCTTCTTTCTTATTTTATGACTATATACTATTTACGCGAGAGATAAAGTGAGCGATAAAGTTACATTGCTTACGTCGTAAGACGTAAATGATGGATTTATTGTGAATTCTTATAATCCATAAGATGTAGAAAATATTGAGAATATTTTATATTTCTATCTCTTTTTCTCCTACTATATTAAATGAATAATTTCTAAGTGTTTATGTTCACTGAAACTCTTGTGTGTCATCGAACACGTAATATTTCTTACCCATCTATTTCATCTGTCATCATCCCTCGAATATCCTCTTTCTTCGCAATATTGTAGGCCATTAAGCTTTCCGTGAGGTCATTTTTTTATGAATCGAACGTCTTGGTTGTTTTCCTCTTCTGTTAATTTCGTTGACATCCTAAGACAAGCAAGAAAGTCGCGGATCACTGAGTTATGGAAGTATTCTCCGAGGCTTTCGAGAGGGTCGGTAGGTTTACCGCCGCGTCACGGCAGTAATGACAGGCGGATCGAACTTTTTGCCCGAAAATCCGACGTAGAAATGTTTCGTTCGTATTTCTCGCGTTCCTTCTCTTGTTCGGGGAACGGACACCGAAAGTTGAGGAAACGGGAAAGGACGCAAAGATTGACCACTTCTGAGATATATTCTTAGCGACGGACAGAAACTCGATGACTGCGTCGACAAATCGCACATCGCCTACTAAAGGGGGAATAAAGAGAAAACAAAAACGACAGGGGTCCATGATTAAAGATAGATCCGCAGAATACGTCGATCATCATTGCGGTAAACTTTCGTGACGTACGAATTTTTGCTGGAAGTAATATTTTTTTTATTGTTCTTGACAGTTATACATCTCGTAGAATTCTCCATTTAACATTTCGTTGCTCGGTTTGCCCCTCACCGAGGATAAATTATTGGCTTCAGACTCCGAGAAGTTGCTTCTAGAGGGAATCCGGCAAGAAAGAATAAAAGGGGTGCGAGTACTGAAGTTATAAATACGAAGTCGTGGAAAATTGGAAAAGTTTCGACTTAGTGCGCGGTGCATCGACGGTTTTCTCTGCGACTATCGTTGATATGTCGCCGACCAATCGTTAAAGGCGATAACCGGACGGCGTTATCGCGGGAAGAAAAATTTCCATCGGTTATCGCGGTGTCCCAGGTCCCATTACTTCCAGACGGCTGCAAAAGCCGTACATTTATTCGACCGGCCACTAATATATTCGTGTGATTTAAATTGCCTAATTTCCGTACATATTTTATAGATTTCGATGAGTTATATAAAATCTACGTTTCTACATGAATTCGCCATTTATCGCATCCGAAGCGTAGGGTCGCATAAAGTTTTTGCACCATTTACTGGATTGAAGGTAGCACATGAAATTATACATATATACATACAGATAAGATTTCGGATATTCTTAAATATTAATTTGAAGAAATTGCGTTTCCCCAAAAGATATGCAAAGACGGCGGCGAACGGGTTGCATAAATCATGATCGTACGTATATAATCGATGAAAACGATTTGGCGCGAGGAGACAGACAAGACCGCATATGCATCAAATTACATTGTTCTGTGTACATCAATCGTTCTCATTTCGCCATTTGATTTATCTTCATGTTACTTTAAGCTACGCTTTAAAATATTACATGTCGATCCCGTATTTTTCTGTCGCCCATTTGTATCTGCCCGCTCTCCCATGTAAATAATGTAAAACGAGCAAAATGTTTCGATCGGACGGAAATATGGCGGACGAAACGCATCTCGTAAACCGTTTTTGCAAGCCGTGCCCAGGCTCCATTCTGCTCGATCCTTTATGAAATGTTGATGCCGGTCGTCGTAAAATCCCAGAATTGAAAACGGACGGACTCTGTTGCGAGGTATAGTAATGCTCGCCTTTTACGCGCGCGAGCCGCGCCTACCCTCGTCCCGACACGATGATCCTCCCTTTGCGGATCATTAAAATATACTCGCGAACAGATTTCATTAATTCGTGATAAATTGATAATCGAATCCGCTTTGGCCATCGGCCGCCGCGCCCGCTGACGTCCAATTCGTTACAGTCTCATTAACGTACGAGCTTTCCTGACTCCTGTAATTGATTTACGACTGCGTTCGAATTCCACGCTCCGCATTCCGTCCGAGTTATTATCGGCGCAGCTCGCAACGACCATTATATCCCGACCATCGCGCATCCGAAATTTCAGAACAAACTTGGTCGAAGATAATTCGACAAGTTTGCTGTAAGGCTAGCCTTAATCCGGTCCAGTCTAGCCCAGTCTTGTCCCCGTCCAGGAAGTCTCCCCCTCGCATAATCCACTCTACCTCTCTCGCTCCGCTATCATGTATCCCGGTGACGGCTCTCTCCGCCAAATCTTCTCGCGTCGCTAAGCCACTGATCGGAGATTGCGGCGTCGCCCAGACGCCCACAGCTCGCGAGGTAACACCGAAACCAATCGCAAGGAAACCGTGAATTTATTACGCCGAATTCGGCGTATCCTTGTTTGGTCAGCTCTCGAGAAGCCAAAATCACTTGCATCGGGAGCGCGCCGTTTGCACGCGCGTAAGCCACCTCGTAAGCTCCGCCGTCGAAAGCCGTCCGAACGCGATCGGTCCTTCACGTCCGATCCGTTTACCGATGCGATTATATTGATCGACCGTGTGCTGTGCCGGGCCGTGCCGCCGTGTCCGTGTAGAGTGTAGACGGGATCCGAGCGCAAAAAATTCCACGCAGATCTGCTCTCTCGCCTCGGAACGAAAATGTGATCTCACGGAGAGACTTATAGTGACGGCATTATTTCGACATGAAAAGTAGAGCGCGCTTTTTCGCATTTGGAGCTAATCCCGTGTAACTCTTTTCTAGTGTCCTTCTTTCTGAATCAAGTCGCGCGCGCGAATAAGCTCGTAATTAAAATCGTACTTGGTCGTTCGCGTGTGTTTCTTCACCGGGCTGGACACGAACACGTTCTGCGAAAATTTCAGCTGACGCGGAGATATCTCTTCTCGTTACATCTACCTGGCCATCTTCGTAGATCCTCTTTTATCCGCCTTTCGTTTGTAAGTCGCATCGCAGCGCAGATTGTCCTTTGGTGATTTACTCGTTTGACGCTTTGAACAGCATTGAGTATTAGATCCATATTATAATATTACCATTTCACGTACACAAACAACTTACTAGGATATAGTTTAGTTAGTTTAGTAAATTAATAATATAGAATACATTATTAATCCCAGCAATATACTAATTTATTAGCATGATCTTTGCATATGTAACATGTCAAATTTTGTACTTATTAATAAAGCAATAGTTGAAAAAAATTCCCATTAAAAGCTAAAATACGCGACAGAGTCAGAAGTTGCCGCGGTATTCAACGAAAGCGTGCAATTAGTAAGCTCCTAGCGTGATAACTTGAAATGTTACGTAATATTTCCACGTATTGTGCAAGAATTCTCTCTCTCTCTCTTTCTCTCGTCACTCGGGCATTTAAGGGGCAGGGCCCGAGGGGTAGGGCGAACCCTGAAACTCTACGCTCGAAATCATTCCAAGTTTCCCGTGTACCATGAAGGGTGTCGGGTGGCGGGGCAAGATCCCGATTACGTTCTACCTTGCTCAGTCGACGAGATTCCTCCGACAGTTGTAGTCTCGGGAACGTCTACGCCCTTCTCTCGTAAGTCCGCGATTCCGTCTACAGATGGACCGCGCAAAGACGAGAGAGAGAGAGAGGAAGAGCGCGAGAGACCGTAAAGAGAGGTGCTTTCTCGAGGCATGCGGGAATGGCGAAATTCGTCCGGATTTCGGCCGTTCGTTCGTTTCGCCAAGAATCCTCGTCAATGCGTCCTCCTCGCGAACGCGAATCGTTACCGGAGATTGCTCTCTCCTCACGGAGCCGGTGACCGGATACGGAACGGTCACCGGCACGAAGCACGCCGAGTTTCGCGGCGAATTTGACAATTTGCGCACGTGCGCACATGGTCGCGTGCACGTAAGCCCGCACGGCACTGAGCCCGATTCTCCACGTTCTGTGCAGTCGCCCGTGTGTATTCTACATATATAGCGTTGCTCGAGTGCATTAATTAAATACATTCCTCCCCGACGGCGTTTCGTGCACGTCATTCTCCGACCGACCGACCGAATGTCCACCACCTTTGATTGTCCGCCGAGTTCCTATTGTGGCGACCAAAACTGTCTCTCTGTCGCACGAAATCTCATGGGTATCCGTCCGCGTGGCGAGAATGGTTTTGATGAAGCTGCGTCGTCCGAGTTCATTAGCGGCGTTAACAGGCCTTCGTACCTTCTGTCCGGACCGTGGTTCTGTTTCAAGTAACCGGTCGTCAATTTTCGCTAATGTATCAACATCGCGGTTTCGAACGACGTTGTCCGCAATCGCAGTGGAATCGTTCGTACTCCGAGCTCGTACGCGAGCTACCGTTTGCACGCTCCTTCGTGTCTCGTGTTCGCGTGTCCCGCGTTACGTACGAATTATAGGCATTATTTCTCTCGCGTCGGTTCGCATTTAAGATTTCCCGCCGATCGATACGGCGGGGTACCTATATCAGGGTATCCGCGCGGCTAACATGTGATTCCTCGCAGCAACATTGCGCTTTCGAGTCCAAGATTACTTATCTCGTGCCGAGAGAGCCAAAATATTTCGCAAGATGAAGATAACTGGGTCGATTTCACGATTCGACGATAAAATAGGCAAACAGCGGGACGTATAACGAGACTAGGAGCAATGAAAATTTAAATAAGAAGCCGGCGGAGACAATCAGATTGTGTGTCTGAGCTGTTTTTATACCACTGTGCAAGAATACGAAGCGCGTTTGTTCGTCGTTTGCTATTGGTTGATTTTTATACTTTCGGCAGAGAGACAGAGAGAGAAGAAGGCAGACAATTGCTCGATACGCCGCGCCGACTGCGTTTTAATAAATGAAAACGCACGAGAGGAGCAAAGCGAACGTAGACGAGAGGCGCACTGCCTTTATCTTTATTTCAGATGAAGTCGTTTCGCGTGCTTCTTTCCTTCTTGCCCTCGGGCAAGTCCACGAAGGGAGTCGCGCACGTATTGCGGTCGCCCTTACTTATAGGACACCGACACCTTTTCACGGTCGTTGGCAGACCTTGCTCTCCTGGGGCGTCGGCGGCGCCGTCGGTTAGGTGCATTATTAAATACGGTCAGACGATGGCAAGCGTTAACCGGATGTAACGAAGTAGGCAGCGCGCGTGAGACATAGGTAGCGAGCGAGCGAGCGAGCGAAGTCGCTGAATATTCAGGCGCAACTAGCGTCTGAACACTATATTTCAGTGCCGTCTACAGACGTTTGTTCCGCGACTATAAGTTTCCAGTTAGAAACTTCCTCGGCAGAGCATAAAACCAATTTATACTTCAACGGGAAGTCCACAAAGAAATAGCTTAAGCTCGCCGCAACGAAATCGTGTTGCTGGAACGGTCAGATCGATTCTTTACACGTTCTTCGAGCTCGCGTGATAAGTATCGAGTAATCTGCAGAGGACTGAGATTTCGCATTCTCAATCAAATCAGGAAAAACGGGTAAAATGGAAAAATGTGAGAAAACGGGAAAATAGCATTTAGGATATCGCCAACACATTTGACATTCGAAGCCAAAGAGAATGAAGATCATAAGTGCGAATAAAGTAATTATCGCGAATCGCCATTATCCTCTTTTGCGGCGATAAAAATTCGTTAGAAGTCACGTGGGACCAGTTCTCCGCATTCCTCCGACGCTTTGGATGCGAAGAACCATTAACGTGACACGTAAGTGGCGTTTTTCGTTCTATAAGGCCGTAATTAAAAATTCTTGTGTAGTTTGAAAGTGGATTCATACGGAAGTTCAGCGTGCTGGCGGCCGGTGGACTAAAGTTCCACGCTCGCCTGCGAATCGTGACACTGACGGCTACTCGGCGCCATCGAACTAAATGATCATTAATTGCGAGCTCCGGGTACATTATGCGAATTACTTGAGCGACAGCCATGTCGCTAATATTAAGTTCCTCGGTAGAAGAATGCAATTATAACTTTCTGCGAAACTTGCTTATTAGTGACATGAAAAATTCAGATCTATCTTTGCCACTTTATGTTGATATATCTGTTATTTGATAGTCTCAAGATAAGTTAGCCCCATCAGAATCTTATTAAAAGCGGAATAAAAATAGAAACTAATAAAGTAGGATTTAATCTGTCTCCATATTAATTTTATAAAAGCTTTATCTGCTCCTGCATTTCAAAATGATATTTGAAAATTTAATTGTCATTTTAATTGTTATTTCAAAAATTTGAAAAATAATTTGATAGTTTTTTAATGAAATGATTTTAAATGAAATCGTTGTTCGTTTACAAGTGTTATATGTAGAAATCTTGTTGTGCATAACCACATTTATGCATAAATTATTACGTAAATTGTTGTTACATTTATATTTCAGCCGTTTTATTTGTGATAATGATTTCAAACAATAATTAAAATTATACGATAACAATGTCTTGATACGATGTAATTTCAATTTGATATATATTCGTGGTTGTGATGGCGCAATAGCCAAATTGAATTGTACAATGCAGCATCACTTTGCCACCACGGGCTCGTTACTGTATCATCATTGTCGGTAACAAGCTCGTATCGTCATTACGTTCACTGATTCGCGAGCCGTGATCCGTTGTATTGTTAGATGCGAGATATTCCCGGAGAGAAATACAAGGTAATAAATAATTGCTCAGTGCCGTCTTTGTTATCTTGTTCGTAAGATTCGATACAAACGCTTAACTACATAACGCGTAACGTAGAAATCTCGTTAATGGCTTCAATTTAATTAAAATGAGCTACAAGTACTGGAAGTAGAAATGTAAAATGAAACAATTGGAAAGGTCGAATAAAATAATATCATATTTCTGTAATAAAATTAACAATTATCGCGTTTGCTATGATTTATTATAATAATTATTAAGTAAAAGTTCTCGTATTATTTTAAGGCAGTTTATAAGAGCTATTTTATTTTAGCGTTAAAAAGCCATTACATTATCGTGCTCGTGCCCAATAGTCCTAGCTTTGACTACTTAAACTTAGTGTAGCTTTGAGGGAAGACCTGTTTTGGCAGGTAAACTATGGGTAAACAACATGACGTCAGTGGAATCCAAGGTTGAGCAGGTGCTGGCAAACGGGAAAGAAGAAGAAAGGGAAGGTGCGCGAGGATGCAGGCAGGAGGGAAACCCTCGGGGGTGGCTCGTGCGCGGGCGCGGCTTTGCGGGTCAGAGTGCGTCGGGTATATAACCGGGCGGATGCCGTCGTCCCTTAGTCTCGCGCTTATCGTCGTCGTGACGACCCGCTCGAGCTCGACACCGATGTCGTTTTCGTGATCTGTGACGTTCCGATGTGCGGTGCGTACCGATCTGCACCGTGTCAATCGGCAAGGTGCCCGATATCAGATTACAAGCCCTCGGGAGGTACTTACGTTTATCCCGCCTGAATAAGCAAGAAACCGCGTAGCTGCTACCTCCGATAATATCACCGATCAGTGGAGGAATTAATATTTTTACCTCCGCGATCGCATTTGAGCGTCTTTGATACGAATCGTATGCTATTACGCGATTTAACTGAAGTCAGAAAAGTTACAAAAACAATTGGAAAAAAGCGGTACCATATTTTTCAAGTGTAATATTACGGTAAATTCAAACGGGATCGGAGCTATCAAATACCTCTAATTAAAAATAATAATTTTCTACCACACGGAATTCTCTCGTTTCTCTAACAATCATTCAACACAATTTGGCGCGGTTGAACAGGACGAATGCTGAGGAACATTTACTAGTTACCACTACTAGCTACTTGAATGCCAAGTGTGCCCGACTTTTATCTCGAGGTGACATCTCGCCGGAAGCAAGCAGCAAGAACCACACTAGTGAGATCGTCGGAACGTCAGAAGTTCAACCCTAGTTCTCGCACGCCAGGATCGGAGAAAAAAATCGTCGTGACACCTGTCTAAAGATTGAATTCGACGGAGCGGAAGGTAAAGTCGAAGGAAGACGAGGAACAAGAAGAAGCGCCCAAGTGGCAGCGTCGCTAGTGGAGAGAGATAGGAAAGTGGTAGCGAGAGAAGCAGGAGGTCGGCGGGAGGTGAAGGCGCTGCCGCGGAGGATTCCAAGCCGTGCCCCCCGGCAAGATACGAGCCGCTTATACTTGTATAGCTACGTACACAGTAAAATTGTGGCGATGAAGGAACCCTGGCTACGAGTATCTGGGTCATGCAACCGTCCTCTCGGTGTTGCAGCCTGTTCTCCATAATTCTGCGAAATTTCCCCGATGCAGCAAAAAAGTAGAGATCATCGTTGACCGAAAGAGTTCTCACTCTTGAAGCGCACGAGAGATCCGCGAATACAGGACGATAAAAATAACAGCGAAATCGTTCGATCTTCCGTCGAGTAATCGCGTTGTGTTTGCCGTGGCGTTCCGCGAACGTTATGCTAAATGATAAGGGCACACAGAATATCGAGCGTTCAATTCAGAAGAAATGCACAACGCTGTGTTCTGTGTCAGCGTAATTGGAAATCCATTCGTAGAGTAAACGGATAAATATATATCGAATACGCGACCTGTTCCAGAACGAAGTTGCAACTTATAGGGCTGTCACGTTAATGTCACTTACGTCCGGCAGCGGTAAGTGAACTATAGACATATCGCGCTTTACTCTGCCGGGAGAATCCGTAATGATCCGCACGGATCAGTGATTTGCGGGCTGGAGAGCGGATCGATCCGATACCGGCCGCTGGCGCGGTAACGAGCTGTTACGTCGTTACGCGGTTACGTAAAAAGGATCCACTTAGATCCCCGCGGGAGCAATTGTCGAGGAAAGTCCACGCGAGGGCTATTATCTAAGTCCGTGAGCGATTCACACGCGGAACCCGCTGCCACCCTTCATCTGGAACACGCTTGAGTCGGTCGACCCGATAAATAATGAACTCCCGCAGTCATTTGTCAAGCTCACCGTGGGACAAACGAATGTTCATCGGGGTAACGTCGTCGTCGGCCTAAATGGGTGAGATCAACGCAAGGCACCGGCTAGCACCGTGACATTTCGCGTCGCTTTGCCGTCAGCGTTACGCAAGAATCATGTCCCTTTGACTCGACCGAGAACAGGTAAAGCAAACGGTATATAAGCGATCGGCCTTTACGATTTGTCTGCTCGCAAAGCTATATTGACGAAACGAACACAGAAGGGTGGAATGCCGAGGTTCGTGAATTGAAATGGTGCTTAGTAACGATCCTTAAGCGCTGAAAGGACGCAGATACGCTTTCCGATCGTGAACTCTCACCTGAGCGTTCGCCCTAGAAATGCGAGAGTCAGCTGATTCCGATCGCGATCAGTGCAGTCATTCCGGGCAGTGCGATCAATCGCGCAGGAGATAACGGTGCCCGAAAATACGGCTCGCGACTTCATGACAGTGCTTGCGCATCGGGCTCGCGGACGAACGAACGTGGAGATCTTATCTTGTACGTGGTAGCAAGCAACGCCAAGCAACATGAGGCGACGGAACAACGGTTACTTCTGCCAAACGTCATCGGTCAAGAGGAATGGCCGCGGTGGATGCAACGAAACTGAGGCGAATGAGCCACCGGGATGGTGCATCTACGCGGCGGTCGCGCTCGTCGCGGTCGGCTGTTATCTCAATGCGCTCGACTGCGACTTCGTGCACGATGACATACCGGCGGTGGTGAGGAACAGGGACGTGATCGGCGAGGCGTCGTGGAGCAGCGTGCTCAACGACGATTTCTGGGGTACGCCGATGGAAAGCATCAATAGTCACAAGAGCTATCGACCTTTCACCACTCTGACGTTTCGGTGAGCCAATATTTCTCTCACATTTATCGAGCTCTTTGTTGGACTGTTTGTCTGAGAATTAGATAAAGGATTGACCTGGTTAGTTTCAAAGCTTTATGGCAATAACCGGTAATACCGCGATGGGAAATCGAATTACTTTACTGTCGTGCGAAATTATTTATACTTTTATTCAGATCTGTATTTTCAACGAGAATTGGATATTTGTTCCGCTATTTTTAGGTATTACCACGTTTTGATTTAATCTGTCTTTTCTCTTCCCTTCTTGCGGCTCGTTTATCAAAACTGGTCCTTCAGGACAATCCGTTAAATAGAAAAGTGAATACGATTCGGTGCACGGTCGTATCCGTCCGGATGAAATAAGACGGCAAGAAATTGTCTCGAGAAACGTGTCTGGTTGCCTGACGTTCCAAGCACATGGCACGACCACGTAGCTCGCAAGCACCGGCAGCCTCCTTGCCGTTCTTACCGGGACATCCCGGATCTCGTATATATGTACGTGTATACGGGAAGGTACGTACCTATATATGTACCTTCATATATACGCGTGTAGATACATAGCCGTATATAGGTATCCCATGCAATCGGAGATGCACCTTATGGTCGTACCACTAAGGACGGATCGGCAAGAACCGTTCTCTGACCACGACGGAAGCGACCGAGCATACGGTGGGGTGTGCAGGAACGTGTCGTGTAGAGCACACGAAACTTCCACCCTGCCTCCCCGCACCCCCTCCCCCTCCCTCCGACCATCTACCTTCCTGCCCGCTTTCTGCCCGCCGATTTGATGCATGGATACCAGTTTGCCACTCCACGTGCAATACTGCATATTGGCTGGTATTGGACGATCCATCACGCCGCAAGACACCGGCACATCGCTCATCCACCCTTAACGCTCCAGATGCTGTTGCCAACTTCGACGAGGTGTGCGGGCGCGAAACGTGGCGCGCGGGCGGGACGGGTCGAGAAAAGGGAGCAGCCGGGCGTAAGGGCGAGGGCATAAACGCCTCCACGTTTCGCGCGTTATCGGAAGTGGAACGCATCCATAATCCCCCGGGGGCGCGGAGACGCCGGCGCCGCGGCGCGCCGCGAACCACATTCGTCTCGTCGAGAAGACGAGACTTTAACGATCCGGATCGCCACTGACGCGCGGGAACGTGCTTTTATATCGCACGCGCGCGCGCGCGGGTTGAGGCGATACCCTCCCGGTATCTCTTATTGTTGCCGCCACTCGATTCAAGCGAGGCGGGGAGAGTGGTTTATGCGCGTGCGAAAAATGCGTCGCTTATGCTGACATGCGGTTGAAAGGATAAGCGAAGATTTATGTGTCAGCCGTTTAAGGCGAGAGTTGTCTACATTCTACAATATTGGACGGTTGATGTATCGTTACTTTCGTCGTTTGTTTGACGCGAGGGGCGCGTCAAATATACAGCGCGAGCAAATTACGAGCCTCTATCTTGGTTAATAATCTATTCCAGCATTTTATTGCGTCTGCAATATCATGCACGAGTAGCCTCGAAAAAGAGGAAATCGAATTCGAACACGCGGGATTTTCTCTGATCGTCGGTAGCTCGCACCGATAATTCTTTCTATGCTATAGCAATCGTACTTTGCATTCGTCGGTGGCAGGTGGAAAGCTTTGGACAATTCCCAGTGCATGTATGCTCCATGCTCCATCCTTCTCGCGGCGTGTCTCTTTTCACCGCCCGTTCTCTTTATTGCCACGAAACTCTGACGGCGCACACGGTATGCCGCTTTGAGAATTCGAGTTCTCGGATGAAAATGCGTCGGGGCGACCTCAAAAGTCCAGAGTGCATTCGTGGCAGTTGACCCAACGCCTTCCGCATGGACCGCTCCAAAGTTTCCGAGAGATTCCCGGGCATTTCCTCGAAGCAGTCATCGTATTCTGCTGTGTTCGCGTATATATACGTTTTATACGTTTTATCTCGTCTATATCATCGTGTAGCGTACACCGGGTCCCGGCTACGCCCGAGCCACAGACTGATAGACGTGAGCAATTTTGTACTCAACGTGTGTGGCATATCATTTCGTAGATCGCATCAGCGATCGTTCTCCCTGCGCTTAATTCGCGTGTTTGATCGCTTTGCCGACGTTTTTGACGCGACGGGTGCTAATTGAGATGATATCAGCCGCGCGCGCACGGCGTACCTTATCGCGAAAGGATATTTGGAAACCAGTTACTATTACCGGTTATTTGCAGTCCGCGGAATCGTGCGGGCACGTATTTGATAGGAAAAATGGGATTTCATGCAAGTTGTACGTGTTTCAACTACTTCGTTTCGGCCGGAAATAATTTACGGGTGCGGTCGAGCGTGAGTCTTCGCCCCGGCAAATGAATAACGCAGAGAGCTCGCCGAGCGATTCGTTTCCACGTTTTGCGAGAGGGCCGAGCTTCACGGGTTGACGATCATGTTAGATCATTACGTCCGCAAATAGACTGCGGAATACGCTCCAGATAGTCCGATAAAGGAGAAAGCCTCGGATAAAATCAGGTGACGCCTTATTACACCGGCTGAGAGAGCATACAGGTGTCTAATAATACGCAACGCTCGCGCTTATCGGGATTGCGTCCAAATTGGGTGCTCTAATGCGAAGCCCGATATTTATGAAACGCGATTAAACGCGGGATACGCGGAGCGCGCGAGGTGACTATCGCCTTCGATTAAAGCTAAGAAAATTAGGGTGGTCTGATGTAAAATTGTAGCGCGTGCCTCCTACCGCGTTAAAGTCCGGTATACGCGCGCGAGAGCGATTATTGAAGCTCCGCAAACATTAAATTTATCTATCCAATTAACGCGGCATACTCGTTCACGGGATATAACGTTATTTACGTGCAGTTCAATTAAGAGAAATCTTCCTGTCCTCGGTGCGCGCGGCGGAATATTCGCGCTTCTCTATTATGTTCTTCTCCAGCGGATTTATCAACGCATCCAGTGTACTTTGATAATACACATCGCACACACTCACACACGCTCCCGCTCACCAAAGCCTTTGTACTTGTACAATGACGATCGATCGATATAATCGCGTTCGTCGCAAGTTGGAACTTATATCGTTTCCCCGGAGATTCTTCTTTGTCTCGTCACTTGTGGCCACGAGTACGGCGCGCTTTGCGGCGAGATCGTGGCCAAAAACCGTGACGGTGAATATCCACTGATTTTTCCGCGATAGCCGGCGGCCACAAAGCGTCATCTGAATTTGATCATCTCCGTTTGGTTTGTCTGTATTGGAATAATCCGTGAATGCTGCTATCTCTGCTTGCTAAAAGTCTCTCTTTTATATGCCGTGTTTTTTATATCTCACTATTTATTCTCAGATATTAAATGGCATCAACTGGAAAAGCCATCTCGCGAATAACATTGGCTAATGGATCGTTTAAGATCTCCTCATAAACGATGTCTCTTATTGGCTCGTTGACGCGGTTGTTAGCATTTTACTGGCATTAAATCACGATCAGCGACTAAGTCCGTTAGGCGTTAGCCGGTGATTTATGAGTCGGCCGACAGTGGCAATGGGCCACGCTTTGCGGCCGTCTCCTGTGAGGGAATAATTATTATTAAATTACTTGACCAGGACGCGCAACGTGGTGGAATCTCGTTCCGCGGCGCTACTGACACGCATGAATGATTGCGCGCTGCAAGCTCTAATTTAGACGTGTGATATAACTTTGCGTTGCGCGGCACGTACGCCTCGCATTCGATTACGCCACGATCTGTCGACTATGATATTATATTTCATTTAGTCTTGTGATTAACTCTCATTATCGAGACAGATATCGGAATTTCATATTACTATCATCAATACTTGATCTATCAACAATGCTGCAAAGTAATGGCACATTTCTTTTGATGCGTAGAGAAGTAGAGACACGTATTTGCCGTCAAGACGAAAATGTGCCTTAAAGTAGTCATAAGAAATAATGCGACTATTTAAATATCACATATCGTTATCTTCATGCTAAAAATATACATGCAAATATGCCAGTTTTCAAGTCTGATTGGATTTTATATATTCAAAGCTTATATACTAAATATTTAAATTTATGTAAACAAATATTATCTATTCACGAGAGAGATTTTGCAAAGTGAAAAATTTATATTTATATAATAAAGATAAATATAATTTGATATAAAATTGATACATTTTTTTAGATAAACAGTCAAATTTTTCTGGCTAAGAAAAATTGGATTTCTCATCATATTATTACCATCTAATCTGGCTATACTACTAATGCGACATTGCATTTATGTATACGAGCGACAGAAGAAAATCGTGTAGATATCAATGTGTGTACGCTGACTCGCGGCTTGATACATATACAATGATACGCTTGTATTTCGACATGAGTTCAAGGGAGAGATATCTCATCTGAGCGCACTTCAAAAGTGGGCATTTCCACATTCAAGTATATCGCGTTTCCTTCTGGTGTTCTTCGTTCATGACGAATAGAAGTTCTTCCCGTTTTATTTGAGTTATTCAGGCAGGATAGTTTCATGAGCGAACTCTTCAGTCCAAGTGCATTCAGGCTGTACTTGCACCGTCGACGTGAGGAAGGGACAGTTCTAGTTTCAAACGCGACAAGAATATGCTATTTTATATATATATCTATGAACGTTCTTTCAATCTGATCGTGGCCGAGAAACCCGGAGCGCGCATTTGTCTTCTCCGAGATGTATCACTTCCGTTTATTGGATCGGCGAACTTTGAGTTGTAACAGGCTATGTTACATACAAGAAGAGGATGAGATTTCGTAAATCCGAAAAGAAGAAAGCAGATCCACCGTTGCATTTTCAGTTCCACGAACGTTCAATAGTATATGTATACATATTCTTCTATTATAAATCATATTATCAAGCCAGTCAGATTCATGTGTGACTAGAAGTATTTTTGTTGACTACATTTACATTGTAAAAACGTTTCAAGTTGAAAAAGCTCGTTAAAAATCATCCCATTTTTCGCAGTTTCCGTGAAGGGGCTTTTAATGCTACGGATGATATCTATTCCGACATCTCCGCGACGTTCTATATAACGCTACGCTCATTTGGGCGTGAAGCTCATTTTCGACGTGGCGAGCGTTATAATATTTCCCTTCGATTAATCGTACAATCAACGTGCGCCATTAAATTTTCGTCATTTGATAAAGCGTGGCCCCGTGATCGAGAAACGGCGGATTAATCAGGTGCAAAGGTACAGGTGGTAGAAAAGATAATTCGCTTCCGCATGGACGCGTCATTGGGTTCTGGCGCGTTGGCTGCCCCTATATCACTGCACTTCGTGCCGCGCAGTGATTCATCTAGAGCATTTCGTGACTTGTACCAGAAGCGTGCCGTGAGCAAGCGCTGTAAACTCGTCCACTCGATGGTGCACGTATATTAAAGAACACTTTTCCCGGTGCACGTGCCCGGAGTATGCACAGGAGAGTGTGGTACTTCGTGGTTTGAACACTTTATTGCGCTGTTATATAGACACGCATAATTTTCATTGACCCCAATAGACCGCGCGAAAACGACCAATGCTCCGGCGAGCTTGAGAGAATTAATTAATGACTATAGTTGCCTCTCGATCTCCTCATCGAAACTCTCATTATCAACATTGAAATTAATCATCGTTTAAACTTCCTTCTTTAACTAATTAAGCGGGGACACAATACGATCGAATAAAATTGTCTAGAAATGTAGGTCAAACTCGCGGAAACCTATCATTTTATTAGTAAGCTACTTTTTTGCAGAATAGATATAACGATTTTCGGAAATTATAAACTTTATTTATCAATCATCGGGTTATCAGGAATTCGTTTACCAACAAATAGGTGTATTAAAAATGATTTAAAAATGTTGTTTACATAGTAGGTTTATTTATTGAAAATATAATATAAAGAAGATTAGTTAAATACGGTGAATAGTGTGGTAATTAATTACATGACTTCAAAATAGCTCTTGCGAACTGCGCCGGCTTTAAATGTGCGTGTACACACATAGTCTGACAGAGTTATGGAACAGGGTGCTTTGCAGCCTCCTCCGCTAGATAGTTAATTACTTAATTACGTCGTTGTAATTAGTTCACAGTTCCAAAGTCGGGCGTGCCATAGTTACCTGATTGACGTATCACCATAACAATAAATCGCTTCTTTATATATGTGAATATATAAAGTGAAAGTTGTGTGTGAGCGTGTATGTTTGACATTACATGCTGGTAAGTTTCGGAAACGTTAATTTTTACTTGTGTATGAATAGAATCGTTATACTTAAATTTAATTTTCTATTTAGTATGGTATATTATATATTTTGGGGGATTTTTTTAAATTATAAAAATTTAACTGTGTGTGTGTGTGTGTGTAGTTATTATTTTAACTATTATATAGAGTATGAAAATCTTCAAATATTGAATTTATAAATAAAAATTTATTAATGGAAAATTGATGTACTTTAAAGAATTTTATTTACGATACTTATAACCACCTCTTGGGCATAACGGATAAAGCCAAATAACTTTACTTGCTCGAGTCAATTCAATTTCAAGCAACACCCCGAGGCTTTTAACTTTCTAAGTTTCAATGCAAAGAGTTCAATTACTTGCTTTTGTATGGCACAAGGATGACATCTAAGAAAGAGAGACGTAAGATAAGCTATGACACCTTCTATAAACGATTTTCTCCGAGTTTGTACATCCAGACACGATGCCAAAAAGCATGACGCAATTTCAAAGTAAATTCGTGCGATGCGGCAAATTGTCCGAGATAGGCATTAACAGAAATAACGAAAAGAAGTTAAAATTCATGCATGAATATTTGAAATATGTTACGTTTTCATTACATAAGAATTACTTTTACATTTCCATTTTTTCAATGAAATAATTAATTAAGTAATTCATGAAGGATCAATTAACATTCCCCTAGTTAGTGTTACATGATATGTTTGGCGTATAGTTTAATATTATAATTAGAGAGGTGCTCTAAGACACACACACACACACACACACACACACAAAACTACACATATACACATCCTCGCATTTTCATCTCGTGCTCTTACATTTGTATGCATTACTGTTAAAAGTACGATACGCTTCTGAACGTACGTATGAGAGTAGAGAGATTTTTTTCACATTGCATCTCATAGAAAATTCGAGCTTTCATTTGGAGTTCTCATTATACGCAAAGGTGTTAGACCATTTCTTTATTTGCATTCTTTTCCCTTTATCTCGGCATAAAGCTTGTGTCTATAATATCCATATTAATGCCGAGAATGTCAGAAACATTAAATATAGATTCGAGATAATTAATACATTTTTATAGTAATAATGGGATAAGTCTCGTTAAATGCCATTAAACCATTGAATACTAACCTTTAGAGGCCGGGGGTGGTCGAAATATTGACCACCCAAAAAAACACAGGTTATTTGATGTTTTCAGGCAAAATTTGTGTTGAATAAGGGAAAAATAGTAAAAAAAAGTCTTCAAATTCTTTTTCCGCCCTCTAAAGGCTAATTAAATTAGACACATTGACATTAAAACAATGATGATTATTCTTACTACATGAAAATTATATATATTCGTATAAAAACTTGTAATATCATTAAAATATATTGTGATCAAATTTTTATTTATTTTTACAGTGATTAAATTTATCTCTAAACTAGGTGTTTTGATAGGATACTTTGTTTTTGTCCATTATCATAATTACATAAATTGCGATATTTTCCAGTAGTAGTCGCAAAAATATAACTCATTATAATCTCAGGTGCATATAACGATTCCTTTATACATCAGCTAACATCTCGCATATCTCACTTTTTACATTGCATTTTCATGAGAAACTGTTCAACATTAGTTGTTTCCTGTAACGATGTTTGCTTACGCATATAATTTACATTGCAGACAAAGCTTCCAGTAACATCATTAGACTATATATTAACTATATATTAACATTAATCAGATTATTATTTACATGGTTCATACGGGACCAATAAATGTCTGTGAGAATTTACAACGTCCTTGATGCGACATATACCGAATTTTTCAGTTTTTTACCCCTTCTTTCTATTTCTATTTTTGCATATAAAATTGAAAACCGAGATAAGTTTCGGTACAATAGAACAGCACTCGAAAGGACTAGTAACGCAGCGGCCGCGAAGAAAAGCAGACAATGGGCAGGAAAATGTAATGGAACGCAAAAGCAATAGTATATGACGTGATTCACAAGGCGGGAAAGATTCGCGGGAAAGAATCGCCGAGAATTCGTGAAATTTATATCGCGTCGTATGGTCGCAAAAGTGACATAATGCAACAATAATCTTTTTGTATCGCGGCTGATCTTTGCGAGACGCATCGTAATGGATTGTACCCAGTTCCTATTTCCGGCGATCCGGGTCGTTTCAGGGAAATTGGATTTAACGCGTGCCCTACGGCCAGTATCCTCTTACCCGGCGTTTGTCCCTTTTTTCCCTCCCACAGGCGCGAGCGCCAGCGACGTCTCGTGATATTACTTGTATGTCGCGGTAAAGCCCAGGAGAAGTGGAATGTCATTAATCTCGGACAATCGTAAACCGCGTAACGTAAAATATATGGTCCCTTGTCGTTGTAATCCTAGTCGCGCGTCGGTCCAACTTCTGCTCGGCGTTACCGTTCCCGTAGCCCGCAATATCGAGTCACTCGAGAGACGAGCTTCATTAACTATTACAATATAATAACAGCCCATCTACCGTTATATTACATCATATTTTCCAGCGTCATCCCCCGTCTCTTTTTGTGCCTCCTGCGTTGACTGTCGTCGCGCGCGTGGCGGGATAACAGGGCTGTTATTAAACAGACAGCGCAACTGGGCACCGAAAGCTGCTCTCTCTTAAGGTTGGAAAGACGATGTTTATAATAGCGGGCGTAATTATAACCGTGACAAGAAAGATTGTACGTCATTGTACGTCAAGGTGATTAAAGACCTGTGTCGCTCTCCAAAGCTTTAGGTATTTTACATTCTTAACAAAATTTTACTAGCGATAATTCTTAAACATTAAAAATAACTTTACATTGGCAAGTAAGGAAGAAATAATATATTTTCTTTTTTGAAATAATGACGAGTTGCTATAACATTTGGTATAAATGATTAAACGTTCTCTATGTATAAGTCTTCTAAATGTACAACTGCAATAATTAAATTATTGAGTTTTGCTACTTGCTAGATCCATCTATATATAATCCGCTTGTGATATAACAGTAAACTCCAAATAAATGTTAAGTTTTTTCAACGTTAACTCGCGTAAAATGCGGACGGCGATTAATGGATAACTCATCCATTATTCGTTCAATCAGCCGATGCAAACTCGAATATGCGCTATAAAATCCCACGGGACTTTGGGATTTTTCATGCGAGACTGTGAGTACTGAGATAATCGGGTATTGAATGAATTATGTTCTTCGATGAATTCATCAACGTATTTGCTTCGACATTCGATGTCGATACAAATATACGAATAGCGAGAAAAATAATTTATTCGTGGAGAATCGACGTAATAAGAATCGCTTCGTAATAGAAGTGGGAAATCTAATAAGGTACGTTCCCCCACGGAATGGCTTATTGGCTGTCGATGTTTGCCACCGACTACTCCGTAGTTCTGTACACTTGGGGTAGAACAGATTGCCTCCCTTTTACCGCAAAGAGACCGCCAAAAACACAGCCCTCATCTCTCTGTGGCCTTTCCGGCCCGCAAACATCGTTTCATCCCTCGGGAAGGATATGGCCACGGTAGGGAGATGATCGCGCTATCGGAATCGAGGATCTTCCGTTATGGAGATCATTGGGACGTGACGGATCTGCATTACGAACGTATCTAGTCACCGTGTCCATCGACAAGCGCGCTACCTCATCAATGCTTTCTATTACACCGAAATTGCAGTAAACTAGATAATGTTTGACACTTGAATTTCTCATTCACCTCTGTGATCACGCGATATTTACAGGGTTCTACATGGTTATCTACTACCTTATAAATTGAAAAAAGCTCTTCATTACGCAAGTCAAAGAGAAAATTTTTTTCTTGAAAAATATACATTCCTTTTCCAAGTAGTCTTTCATTTTAATTAAATACATTACATAATTTCATAAAAAGTAACAGAATATTTCTTTATAAACCTTTCATGTCTTTAATTGCCCATTTATCATTCACTTATTATTTTGTAATATATATAACAAACAAACTCATATTCTTTACTTATATAATGTGATTAATATAGGCATTATAAAGATAATATTAATATAATCTATGTAAAATGCGAATTAATTTTTTCTAAATTTGTGAATGAAGCATATATAATTTATGTACCGTTTTTTTCATTGTCCCATACTAACTGGAATAGATAGTTAAAAAATGTCGTGAGGCTGCTTGGTTTTCGATGAGAATAGGGATAGAGTTGGGGCAGCAATTTACGTTTAACCAGCGCCGGGGCGTAATCTGTTTAAACTCCCAGAACAATGTACGAAGGGCAAAACGTTATCTACGGAGCTTAGCGAGGCTCAACATTCGCAAACAGTAAAACACGAGTGGACAGGAGGTTGGTGACGACGACGGGGTTGCCGCCATCGCAGCTTACATCTTGCCTATCCGGTTATTCCGATTGTTCTGTTGTCACATGAAATTTGAGTAGGGAATTGTTTGAACAGTACAGTCACTCGTCTTTTAGACAGATCTAGATTAAAGCTAAACATCATTTACCTATAGCCGAGATCTTCAGTAGAAATCTGATCGAAAAAAGAATTTAAACTGATATAGGATTTTTTATTCTCTGAAACAAAACATTATCATATCATAACATTGAAATATCACTTTTGATCATCTCTATTAACGTAATAATAGGAATTATAAATCTCAAAGTTAATAGAAATCATTATTGCTTAAAATATTTAAATATTTTGAGCAACTAAAGTAATGCGAGTCAAGTTTAATATTATTCTATAATATCAAATGCCAAAATAGAAGAAGTTTTAATAGAATATAAAATAAGTTTTAATAAAATAAGTTTACTAGATATTTTAAACTAAAAATACTTGCTGGATCTTATAAATGTACAGCATTTATGTATTTTCATTGTGTCCAAGAAATTAAGGCTCTATATTTTAATTAGAAAATGAAATATATATATATATATATATATATATTTCTTCATGATTATATCAATAAATGAAACATTTATTAAAAATTAGACAAATTGATGAAAGAAACTAAAATTCGAGTGATTTAAGATAAGTTATAATTATGTAGGTTATAAATGGGAAACTAAATAATCATTTTATGGCATTGAAATACTATGCTGGTTGTAGGATGAAATTGACGTGGTCAGCTGAATTAGGTTTGATTCGATTCTGGCGTAGCCACATGCCAAGATCCATTTTCTTCGCGAGGGTCGACCGTTCGCGAATTGGGCCAATATCGTCGGTGACTACTCGTAAGAAATGGAAAAGGGCCAAGAGTGTCATCGAGTGCTCCTCTTTAGAATCAATTGCCTGAATTGATAGTGAAATGATATAAGCGCGGCGAAATTCAACCTCATTCAAGTTTCCCGTTGCGGCTCGCTCGCATGAGCAAGTCAGTATTTAGGTCAATTTAAACCGGTCGGATGTTGACGCTCATTGAGGTCTCTGACCGTATCGGGTCACGCGACAATTTTTTCGCAAAACAAACTTTATTAATCTATATAAATTAAATCTCAGATAAATTAAATTTCAGACGTGTATCGTACTTCTATTTTTGCAAAAATGTCTCCAATAATTATTTAGATTTGTACTGCGATATGTGCATAATTTAAACGTCGTCGTCTGTATCTCGGATAATATACGGTATTGATTGCATTATCTTCAGTAAGTCTAAATGCGGCAAATTATAAGATCAAATTTCAATTCGTTGTTTTCGTAGAAATGTGGAATCGATCCGATCAACTAATACCAAATACATTGTGCATGGTTTGGCGTGCTTACTATCTCTCAGCACGCTACCATATCATTGCGCGCTGTAGATCTTGTACACACACATGCATGCACACACGTACACACACATACATGGACACTGTGCCAATACCTAATCCGAACCGGTAATTGTTTTTGTACCCTCTGTGTCAGGCAATTATCGGCTGATCCAGAGAAGCACGCGTAATCAATTATCTTACACCGCTTCACAGTAGCAAACCATCATACATACCGTATGTATACGGTCGTTACACATATCCGTGTAACATTTTACATTTACATAAAAAATTTTCGATAATATCAACAGTTTAATAACAAGAGAAACTTTATAACGCCACGTACGTACAGATGGGCCTCTTTTATCGTAGCGTTTCAATGAAATTTGTTTGAAATTTAAAGCGACGCCGCGACGCCGACGTATCGCGGAAAATGAAGAGCGAATGAATATCTTAAATGTTTAATGCGTTTCGCGCAGCTTCCGCCAAAGGTGGTGACGATGCAATATTTCGTCGCACAATAACATCGTATTTACGTAAGCAAATTTCTAGGCTCTCATCGAGAGAGCTTTCGAAGAAGAATTTGCATTCATTTGGAAGTAGCTTATATACCAGTTGCTGGAAGGCCCGTTCCTTTTTCATGCAAATTCGAAGGACTCCGTCATCCCAGAGGGGATTTCGAACTCTCCGCGTTACAAAGTAGCAGTTAACTTCCCTTTCCATACCCGCGTAACTTCCCGCCGCAACTTTAGAAATGTTAAAAATATGGACATCGCCGGGTCGCTCTTTCGTTACTTTTCAGGAACTTTGTCAGCCGCCGTCAGCTGGGGATTTAACACGTCAACGTAGTTTGCAAAGCGAAAGTATGTTCTTGCGGTAATCGTGTCATTGTATAATTAAATTCGAGTTGCGTGTAGAATTCCGGATAGAATCAGGACAATTAACGACGTCATTCCGTACGCGCAATGTAACCCGAAAACACGTGTCGCCTAGTATGTATTTCTGTATCGATCCTATACGATCCTTTGATCATCCTCCTGCATTCTCCTCTGTGGATCCTCCCCCCTGGAAATTTATGGATGCCAGGCTCGCTAATCAATACCAGTAAAAGTAGCGGCGGAATTGGAATGCCGCGGAGTCGAAGCGCAATCGAGTACGGCGGAATTCGCGCTCTCCAGGTAGCAGCGTACGGCTATCCGCGAATCACAATGAAACCGGCAATGACGTATGACATCGTTTCCGAGCGGTCGCAGGGGGAGGCGGAGAATGAAAAGCACGCGGCGGCGATATCTGAAACGTGTTTCGCATGTACGCGAGAATAACGATCCGGCCTCGGCTCCGACCCACGGCCGCTGCCTCGATAATTGGATGCGCGTAATTGGCCGAAATGGAGGGAAAACAGTATCCGCTAGCTATCCGTTGCTGCATTTGGACTATGACGTAACATCGACACGGGCCTACGATTGTTGGACCGATATACCTAACGACCTAATATGATCTATGTCTGCTCTTTTTATTATTTTAGTAGTTTTAATAGACATGAACAAATATTTCTTTTAGGATATAAACTTTAGGCATTTGAATGTTATTTTGAATTATTGTTGATTAAATTATTCTAATGGATTAGTTTTAATGCCTTTAGCGATACTACTAATTTATTAAATCGCGGGGATACATGGGTCGGCCTGAATCGATCTATATACTGTTCGGAAGAGACCGTCGAACGCGCGATCGCAGAAGGCTGCGGACTTTTTACGACCGTGTATTTATGTATAGGAGGATTTAGACTCTACCGAACTTCGTAGATTATGCTAACGAGCTTCTGTTCCGATGTCCATGGCATCTTAACGAGCCCCGCCGCATTATAAGTTCCGCAGGAAAGTTCGGACTTCGTTTAGAACCGAGACACCGTTTTGCTCGAAACGTCACACTTACCACTGTTCCTGTCGTCGCGCCATTAAGAGACATTATTCCGGCGTTATCGCGCCCATCCACTGGCACAGGTATCGTTATATCTGCGCGCTTCAAAACTTTTCCGCCGTTAAACAGGTTGATTCGGGCTCGGCTACTGTGAAGATCCTTGTCGTGCCGCGTAACATGCCATTCAGACCGGTCGGAAGTTTCGAAGACACTGGAACGCGGTGATACGCTCCGATCGGCGAACATAGCCAGAAATGGAGGCGAGATTCTCATACATGAATGTGTTACGCGATAAGATCGGAACGAAGAGAGTTCTGGTACAGATCCTATCGGTTCTCTCGCCATCGAGCTATCTCTTTTCCGTATTTTCGTAAAATGTCTGATTTCCTGGCAGTCGCGCTTACTTAGCATCGCCAAAAAGAGATTTTATTGTTGCTCATTGTTTACAAGCAGAATTATCTCAGCCAGATACTGAAGTCTTCACATAACGTTTACCAATTTATGATTACATATTTAGCACTTTGTTGTATCTGCCATTCGTGTAATGAACGAAATTACATAAGCTGCGCTATGCACGGCTGGCGTGAAAGGTTTTCCGCCTCGCCGCGAGTAAACCGGCGTTTGCTGTGCACTTTTCAAAGTAAACTTTTCGCGGCGTCAACAGCTGTCGAGAAGTCCCAGTGCGAAGTAATGAATTTCGCGAAGACAGCCCGACTTCGGCTCTTAAAGCGAGCGAGGGTCGGCAATAAATCTCGCAGGACTGCCCGGCATGCATCCAACAAATCTCGGCGGCGCACGGCAAGATTTTCCCTGCCGGCAATTCGAAAAGTGGAGTCGCGAAAAAAGCTCTCACACTCTCTTTCTCTCTTCGCGCACTCCCGAGACTCCGCACTCAATAAACCCGGATCGTACAGACGCAATTCTCTTTCCGTTTCGCTGACCACACTCTTGAAATCCACCCTTTTTTCAAATTTTTACTGGAGAGAGACGTACTCGGTTAGAAAATAATTTTCCGACGTTAGAGAACTGTATCGTGGATATTGCTCCGACAATGAATTCTTTTGATGCAACAATTTTGGCCTCACATAGCTGATGCATTTTTTGAAAAGTTTTAGAAAATTCCTACTGCATCGGTACATGCCATCTACGCTTCGGTTATGCGTCATGAATTTGATTAATAAATGAAAATTATACATTTACATGTACGTATATCTATGATCACGTTATATCATAACAATTATATTGATGTTATATCGACGATTTTTAGATTTAATATATCCCTTTAAACCCGATGGAAATATATATAATGTACATATATAACTTGGATTTATCCTTTTTGATTTATATAATGGCTATGCATTTTAAAACAAAACTTTGAAGCAGATAAACACTGTATTATTGCGTAACTGCTTTAACAAACAGTAATAACAGCATTTGGCTGTCATATTAAATGACTGACGTCAAAGCGTAGCAATTATCGGTAAAAAATATAATATTATTACAAAAGAAGTATCATATTTACTCGAGATATGATTTCAACAAGTGCGTTTAAAATCAATTTATCTATCTCGACAAATAATATGTGAAATTAATCTATATGTAAAATTAACCTATATTGTGGTTTAATTTACGTGGATATTAGCGACGTACGCGTGTGTACGTGCATGTACAACATGTGTGTGGGCGCGTTTAACGTGCGGTACGTTACTGCAATTTCTATTCGGCTCAAGGAATGATCATTTTTTCGGCCACCAGCCGCACCAGCTGCGCGAGATCGCTATTTTTCACGGCGGAAGATTTCCAGACGCCGCACTTTCATCCGGTTTTATGGTGAAGAAGTATCTCGCGGCCCAGCTCGTATCGCGTTCTCATTAGAGGACATCCCACACGTAGCTAGACACGTGTTTATCCGTTCGTGTATATCCGCAAGTTTACCACCGGCTGGTACAGCTATTAAAGTTCTCGACCGAAATAAAAAATTGATTCGATTATCCTACATATCCCGATGTCCGCGTGAACGAACTTGTCCTGAATTTTTGTCCCTATTTTGTACACGAGATTTACGACATGGAAATCATAAAATAGACACTTCAGAGCTAATGGGTACTTGGCCGTCGACGAAATGGCGAGGTGATTATAGCGAGATCGGGGGTTGGAGAGCATAATCGTAGCCGAGGCGGCTGCTGTGAGGCGACGAGCGACGTTCGTGGTCCCAAGTAAATCGACCGAATTGTAACCGCTGTGGGTCAGCGTCCTGACGGTGCCGTCGTTCTCTTGCTGGACCCTCGCTACTTACCACGCTCCCCCACACTTAGGACACCTCCACGTTGCCACCCTTCTCCCTGGCGCCGGTGCTATCTCTAATTAACCGAGAATTACCTACATTGTGTTGCCCGTGTCCGCTTTGCGACGTCGTTCCGCGCAGTCTGCCTCCAACTGTCACTTGCAATGCTAATTGTGCGGCGATTATTAACTGTGATATTCTGCCATTTCATCGATAGACGCAACGCTATGACGACATGCGGGTTCGCGCTATGATCATCAAGTTCAAAATATATAGAAGCCTCCCTCTTTGTGCTAGGTAAGATATAATGGAAATTCTCTTTAATGAGAGAACCCAGGCACCCAGATCACTTTGCGAGTATAACTCTCGGACGAATGAGTTTAGAGTGTTCATGAATTTATCCCTTCCGACACACGAAATCGTATGCGTAATCTCATCTGATTGGAGGCACAATAGAGGCTGCGAATCGCAATTTATCAACATTGCGTGCTGTATTAATAAATCTACGGAGTATTTTATATACAAATATCGATAAGCAAATATTTCAATTCATTCTTCATAATTAGTCGCAATATATTGATGGCGTAGATGTTAATTTAGTACAACTAAATTTGATTGATTGCAAGTACGCGTAGGAAATTAATGAAAACGTTACTACGGCGATAACAAAATTTTCTTTCTGCTGTGTGTGTGTGAAATCGATACGTGTGTATACACGCATACCAGTAATACGGCAGATATCTCGACGTAATATACGTAGTTCGACGATAAAGTATAACTGCAACTGCATTGCGTTATAAATAACCGCGGACAGTGCCAGCAGGATGAGAGGAGTAAACATCGTATCTCTTCTTAGCGCGTAATATACCGCTTACACAGTTATAACTTGCGCATAAACGCTTCGACGGTTTTGCAATTTGTGGGGGTGAGAGTTGAGTTTAAGAGTTATATCTGCCGCGTTATTGTGTGTGGTGTTCCAGTTAAGTGCTGCGGGTGCACTGGAATCGCGCCGCGTAAAGGATTTAATCCTATTTCGGATCGAGTATACATTAACGGGCGCTGTCTTCGCTCTTTATCACGCACTCGATTCTCTTTATTAAGGCGCGCTTTATCGCGTGACTTTACGCTCCGCTTTACGCGCTTAACGCGACGCGAGCTCACGTTGCGAAATAACGAGTGCGGCAGGGGTTGCTGCATAAACTTGCTTGAAAAAAAAAAACGATGAGTTAGCGGCTGTTAAAGCACACTCAACTCATTTTCGTCGAAACATTACGCCTCGTCTTTCTGACAGCTGGTAATCTTCCACGCGTGGAGCGACTGAGACGAAAACGCCATTTCTACATTGTGGTTTTAATATTTCGTGAAGAGGATAAAATTTTCGCCGGTGATGTGTTAGCTTTTAATCAAAACGGGCGCAGGTGGTTCGAAGAATGTTCCGGCGGGTGGAATATTATTATACGAGCGTACGGTGTGATATGATGTTGAGCGCATTAGCGGGAACTGCTTGCTGCCTCTCGTTAACCGTGTCCGTACTGCTCTTTATTAACGCACGCTTTACACCACCGGTATTTACGAAGGTTGTCCTTTCGCCTTAGTTCGAAATATTACGTAATCCCGTTGAGAAATGGCGAGGTGGAAATTATTTATACCCGACAGCGCCATCCCGACGTACTCGAGGAATAATGCGTCCGCGGCGGGGGCGTTTTTAGGTACTTGCAGAGCGCATCGTTCTGCGAATTGATATATTACGCTGAATCGTTTTACCGCCCGGGTTTTATCTACGGTAGCGCGCCGCAAAACATTTCCTGGCATTAATATAGCCCTCGAACGAAGAGTCATCTCCGATCTCGCGGCGGGCGCCAGTATATGAACCCGTATTCTTATATATAACGTTATAATTTTCTAAGTTGTAGTGCGGTACAGAGCTTATAGATTTTATTAATCTTTAGAAGCTTGAAAGAGAGACATTCTATAGAGAGAACGACAAAAGAATTTATATTATTTTCTCTATTTCAGCTTGATTAACAGTCTGTATTTTTCTCGCAAATGATTTTATTTTCTTCTTTAACCCTTTGCGTCGAGTTGGACTCGACATAACGCTTTAAGGTAGCCTATCGCATTCTTTCTTCAAGCATTTGAATCGCGATTATAATCGACAAACTATATATTTAGAATTTTTGTTAAATTCCTTCAAGTAAGAAAATTTCTTTGATTCATATTAGATCAATCTAAAGATAAGATTGAGAATAAATACTTCGCTAATGATCTTCGCTAATTTGCGAGAAATAATTTAAACTGCAAAAGATTCACATGTGATAAATCTTTTCTGACTTTAATAGAATCAGAACTCAATGTGAGAAACTCTCTTCGGGATCGATCCGCACGCTCAGATTGTACTCCGTGACTCTTTTAAATGTTCTAACAAATCAACTCGCTGCTGGTGCGCGAGTTTTCGAGATTCGATATAAATCGCGGTCGTCACTCCCGGCGTGCGGATGATACGTGCGTGATTAAAGCTACCCGCGATTCCACGTGAGGGGGACCGCATTTTGGCCGTTTATCTCGACGTGTCGTTTAAAGCCGTGAAACCGGCTTAGGCGCCGCGGTGCTTTACAGTGGAAGATAAAGGGGGTGCGCGTACGTGTTTTGCGTCGGTGCGGGACGTCGAGTAATCATGTCGCGCTGCTACTCTCGTCACTCTTCCTCCACTTGCGCACCCTCCCGCTGTCGCGCGTCCTTCGTCCTGCGCATCCATTTCCCGACGTTCCCATCTCCCTGCGCGCGTTTACCACCGAGCGTCCTTCTCCCCTCCCCTTCCCTCGATCCGGGCGGCACGTCGAAAGATTATGCTTTTATCTCCGATGTCGGTCCATCCTCGGACACCGTCACAAAGGCGTAATCAGCGACGTGTTACACGCGGTAATGGGCGAAAGGAAGAAGGAAGTGACCGCCACTTTCAGGCCCGTTCCACAAAACGGCGACAAAAACGATGTCCGGCCATTATCCCAGAGTCCGGGAGACCGGGGTATCGTGGATGAGCCTCAACCGTTACGTGAGTAGAGTGCTATCGTGATTTCTTGTCTACGCGCGCTCTCTATCCCTATTAAAGATAGGTACGCGAGCCGAAGGTTTATACGCGACATGCTTTTATGTTTTCCTTTTCACGAGAAGTTTCCGCTCTTGTATATTTAGCTACACACCGAAGCACATTATACACGGCGCGTATATTATTTTAAGGATAAATAATAATTCCTCGTAGATGGAGAATTATGATATTTGGAGTAGGAATTGAAACTGCTAAAATTTTCGAGTACAATTTGCGCTGCTTACTATATGAATAAACGTAAAAGTTATTTTCGTACGAGAGCACCGCTTTTCAGTGTTTTCGAACGATGAAAGATATTTAAATGGTAAAAATATTCACGGGTAAGCTTTTTCGTGCGACTCCGATTGTAAAGTATTATGCCGAAATTATGTAGCGGGTAAAATGCCGATTTTTGAAAACATTTCGTCCGTTTTATATCCCGTATATTAATAATCGTCAATGCGGGACGAAGTTTGCGATTTCACAATACGTACGAGGGAACAAGCCCGACCGTTCCGGGATCACGTATGCACGATCGTGGTACTTGCATCATGAATAATTTCATTCTCGTTTGCATGCAACGAGTGAGGTTTCATAAATTATATCAGCGCACTTTTCTCTCTTTATACGGCACGGCGTAACGCGTTCGCGTTTATATGCATCATCGTGGCAACATGTGTCTACCGAAGGTACTAAAACCCATGCCCATTAAAATGGACGTGCTAGCTAAAAGGGTTCCCCGGGAGCCTGCTGCTTTCTCCTTCCTTCCACCTCCACCTTCCGGTCCACTAAGAGACGAATGCAGCATCCCTCCTGAAAAATGCATTCGTTCCTTTGCACACACTCGCGCGCACGTACGTCCGCATTGCGTTCTGCTGCCGTCTTCGCGTGGAATCCTATTCGATTCGTTCGCGTATACACGTATAGGTACTTTTCTCTACGAAAGAGCATGCGCAACGGATATTTCTCGCGGATATTCTAGACGTCTTCAACCGTGCTCGAGTACCACGAGTGATGCTAACGTTTTCCGTGATTCTCTAAGAAACGATTGAAAACGACGTTAACTATCTGTCATAACATATCTCTCATTTCAGTTAGAGCAGATGGAATATAATTTTATTCTGACGAGAAATGATGTATGTATATCCAGTATACATCGCAAAATGCAATCGTATATAAATACGCATAACTATCCTTCGAACAAGCAGCGGAATATTAATTATGACTTAGGGATTTGATCTTCGAAGCATGCAAATATCTGCACTCATGTTGTGCTTTTTCGATTAATTATATTATACATATAGAAAAATTAATAAATCGATCAGTAATATGCAAAACTAAAATTGATCGCATTTGATATCTATGATTATAAATTGCAATAAATATTGAATAAATTACACGCACTTACGCATTGCATATTGTTTTTATCTTTAAATATCTATTAATCTGTCATGGTTGTTTTTGTAATGCAAATTATTAAACCGCATAAACTATTACAATCTAATAAATATAGTTACTAAATAGGGCAGTATGCTGTTGTGCAATTATTAACCAACATGACGCGAAATAGCCGTATACGCTCATTATGCATTTAACATGGTAAATGCGGCTCTTTGATAAAATGAGATACTGCAAATAGGATCGCGGAATCTATATTCTGTTTATAATCGCGATATCAGCTGTTACCGCTAATATAATAAACAGGTATAAAAGAATTTAATTTTCGCTCCATTTTGCGATCAGCGTGATGATAGCCAAATTGCGATATCCGCGCCTTGTGTCAAACGGCACGCTAGCCGGTCTAATTACAGGATTAAATTTGCCGTGAATTTCCATCTCGCGAAAATTCACGCCGCGTCCGTAATTTTTGATTACGCGCCGGTGCCGTGCGATAACGCTCGCAAAACGGGTGGGACGCGCGACGCAGGTGAAATCGTTCGAAAGAATTTATTTCACCTGCACGAGTGCACACCCGCGGCTCGTTCCGCATTTATCCCGGCTGTCGTACGGGGCGCGATAATCGTGGCCCTATAATAACAATTGCAACGCCCCATAACGGTGTTTCGGTTATTTGTTGAATTTACAGCATCACCACCTGCCTGCACCGATTCGCTATCATCATCGACTGCCCCGGTATAACAGTGCGTGGAAGGCGCAAATGTGTTCGTAGAAAAAAAATACATATATATATATATATATATACATATATATATATATAGTCATGGACCAATCGAGAATTCGGCGATTTTTTTCCATTCACGTCGTCGTATATGTGCGCGCATTTTTTATAAAATCGGTTCGCACCGGTACCGTTGCGCACACGTAACGGGGGCGTTCGGTCGTTTTATTTTATACCCGAAAATTCCGCGCGCTACACTATCGTTCGGGCGAAACACAATTATGAGATGCTTCAGTGCGTACCGATGTTTAGTCCGATATTGATTCGACGCTGCCGCTCAATCAATTCGTAATTTCGCGAGCGTTACGCGCAGGTTCTATGCGCGCGTTACATTTCGCGTATCGCAATACAAAGAATTCTTTGCGCGATAATGAAAAATATCTCACGATGCTGCTCCTTGTTGAGCATCGCGGAAACATCATCGGTATTCAACGAATTATTTCCGAAACAGTTTTCTCGGTCGTGTCTGACACGTTCAATCGAAAGAAACGCCCCGGGTCGAAGCTGCCGACAGTGGAGTCGAGCGGTTTTTGCGGCGACACCCGACACGAGTTTCGTGTGTTTTCATCCGTGGTGTCGGTTCGTCGTGGAATGAGAATGGAGCACCGGGAGGAGTAAGATGCGAATTGGTTTTCCCGGCTCATTTTTCACGCGAACGTCCACCGGAAAATAGACTGTCGCCACGTGGGCCGACCACAGAGTGTCGCGTACAATACTACACGTTTGCTATTTTGGCAAGTCACCCATTTCAATCAAGCCTAGAGGTGAAAAGTGCGCTACACGGATGGTCGTCGCCGGCCCTCCTGGTTGCGAAAACGATAGCGAGATAACCACGGTTAACGTACGAAACGGAACACTGCGGCTCTTTCCGTGAAGAAGGTGCGAGGAAGACGCGAATATAGGAAAGCGACGCGAAAAAATCTGCGATCTCGGCGATTCGTACATCTGTCATTCCTGTGAATGTCCGTTGTCGGGAGCACGAAAAAGCGAGAAGATTTCGGTTCTTGCTCCGTTGGGAATAGCAGCCCGTTCGGGACAAATGGAAGCGGGGAAGCTTTAGATCTCCCATTGTATGCAAAGTATTTAACTGCTGCAAGAAATGTTTTCTTTGCCAATTGTAGGTACGCCCTATATTTCTATTGTATCTTCTACATCAATTATATACCGCGGTGAACGTTGCGAAGCGAATGTTGCTTCAAATATTATTTTCTCGCTCGTCGATATTGTGTTATAACAGAGCCATTCTAGATTTTAATCAAGTTGAAACAAATTTCAAAAGCTTACTTCGTATTTACATTGGAAATAATAATTTATTAAAAGTCCGCCTTTATACACGCACCAGGTAAATACGGCAGGGTAAATTTGCGAGAAAACAATTACGTGAGAAATAGTATTGTCTAAAAACACTTAAATAACGTTCACGCAGAAACAAGCGTATTTTTACTGCGCCTTTCCTAAACATGCAGGCCCGATTTATGGTCGATTCATTTCCGCGCCAGGGAGAATCATCCCGGCGGGTATAATTAGCCGTCTATATCGTCGCCAAGGCATTGATCATCTTCGGACGGTCGACAGGGAGGATTTTTCTGAGGAATATAGCGACCGAGCGGATAATGCGACTCCGAGGAATCGTATACCTTGGCGAGAATTGTTTCTACGGTCCGTAGCGAGCCGCTCCGCCCATCGCGATTCTTGGCAAGCATTGTTGATGAGAATGAACGATGAAATGGCTCGCCGTGGTCTGGCGGTCTCCGGTCGTAGTATGGAGTCGTGCGGTTGATGAATTGGCGCTGCGCAGACCCTGTGCCCCATGTCCTCCCCTTGAAGCTCCCCTTCGCCACCCATCTCCGGTTTCCCAATCCCATCGTCGATCCCTCCTCAAAACCCTCCCCATCCCGCTTCTCGTCGCTCTTCTTCCCGCTCTCTTTCTTTCCCACTCTTTTCAGAGACCGTCGCTATTATATCTATTATTCTCTACCATTATAACTCTTCCGGGAATGTCCGCAGCTTCTCTCGCCGCGTCTCTCGCCGGTCCGGACCTTCACCCCGAGTTGTCTCCTTTTATAATTGTTTTCCATGATATCTCTCGATTCTTTTTACTACAGTCGCCTTTACGCGATCGCCAACGTGGCGAAGTTTCCACGTACGCCTAAAGCCGCGCTGGATCCTGATACGACAAACGAGCGTATAAACTGAGATAGGTTAAAACGGGTGTTGGTCAAGCTTAATCCTTTATAGTGCTAATGCGTCAGGATGCACAAAGACGCGCAATGGTTAGGATCCGCGATAAAATCTTTAGACGATTTACGTGGTACGACACGGCGCACATGGTCGACACACTTGAAAAAGAAAGAATAAAAAATCAAATCCTTTTTTTGCAGAATGCAGGTTACGAGCTTACATTAATGATACAAAAAAAAAGTATTAAGAGAAACTGAAAATTGTTTTATTGTGTTTCAGTTTTACATTTAACATTGTGCAAATCGCTGAAGCGAATTAATACACTATCTGTCATTGCGTCTTAATCGCATACGATCAGTGTATTTAGATGTAATCTCTTATTTTTGTTTAGCACTGCATTTCAAAAAGCGACACTTTAATTAACTTCTGTCGATACGCGACAGCGTATATACGTCCTCAACGTAAATAACGGTAATGCTGATTCGAATAATATCTAGCCGTATTCTCGTATCGTATATAATGCCAGTTCGTAGATTATTTGCCTCTTCGTTCGAGCGCTCGCTGTGTGAAACACGAGGAAATACCGCGAGAACGAATTATTTAGCGTACAAATCAACGCGATAGAAGATACCGGTAACGAAACCCATTACCCAGGTGCATTATTCGTTTCTCGCTGGAAATAACTGTTCTCTAATTCATGCAAAATTCTTTATTGTTGAATATTGAATATAGTATTAACGGATAACACAATGAATTATGCAATAATAATCATGATCATAAACATACAACATAGATTATTATCACTATGTACATAATATAATCACAACGATATAATCATATTTTTCACAAATTGCACAAAGAAAAGATACGAGGTAAAATCCAATTTTGTGTTTCTTAATTTATCGGTTAAATCCTACGGGAGTGCTTTGCCTCAAGCGAGAAAACCATTGGAAAATAAGAAGATAAAATCTCATTAATATTAAATCATTTTTGGACAGGCAAAAAATACGGGCTTAAAACCAACGCTGACATTTTAATATGTCAAACTTTACTGTATACCAATTTTTCATTTAACGGTGAATATTTTATATTATTATACATTCTTGACCGTTAAATAAGAATTGTGCACAAAATAGATATTTTTATTTCTATTTTTGTTCGATGTAACAACGTTAGAAAATAAATCTTGTTAATTATAAAAAAATATTAAAAATTTTTTTAGCTTATTTTATTTGATATTATATATATAATTGCAGTATTAATATTTATTGTTCGTTATCTTCTTTCTCGCGATCAAAGTTTTGTTTTTTTTTTTCGAAAAGTAAGGACGAATAAATTATCGTTTTTATCGAACAATTCCGCGGTGGATATGATAACGATTTTGGTTGCTGTGACTTTTTCATCGCGTGGTATAGTTTGGCACATGTTTTACCTCGCTCGTGCGACACGTACACACGCGCAACCACGTTCATTACACGACGTCAAACTTGGCGCGATGACACGTTGCGATAAGTTCTGACAAATATTCACGCGCCCTCTCGGCGCACCGTGTGTATATACCGTGGCCATAGCCGCGATCCAAATACCATGTCAAACCAGCATCACAAGTCGTTAACGCTTCGGCGAAGGTGTTCACTAATTAAAACGTTCCCCCGTATTTCGCGAGACATTAATTTTGCGCGGCAGCTAAGCGTGAAAATTATTTGTTAAAACTGCGTTCACATTGTGAACGGGGAGAGATATGCATCTATTCTGTGACACATGAATACGTCTCAAAAGATTTGCTTGATACATAACGATGCGACGGGGAGCCAGCCAGCAATAGTTCAAATTTATGATAACGATAGAACTTATTCCTCGCTGCATGTAATTAAATGTTTTAACTCTTTTTAATTGAAATTTAGAGTTGGATGTAAAGTTTCGTATACGAAATGGCCCGAGTTTCATTATACTTTTTCTTACTTTTAGCCTTCCGAGGAACTTCCAGTTAATTATCACGCGTGCGAATTCTGCCGGCTGTGCATCGAATATAATATGGTAAAGCAATTATTTACTAATTATACCAACTTTAACGGTGTCACCAACTTGAAAAATATATATTGAGATTTTCCTTACATATAGTAGCATTTTTGTCATTATAGTATTATCAAAAAATATATGTATGCTATATTAGTATATGAAATGTTATGAAAATATCAGATTTTCGGTATATATATTTTTAAGTCAGTTCTTCTCTTCAGTATTTCTTAACACAAACACACACACATCTTAATTAATTTCTAATAATGTAAATAGTCTAATATTTCTAAGATCGTTACGACAGTTGTACGACGGTTTTAAAGATATCATGTTAAAGAAGCTATCATACATGCATCTCGATGTAACACGCGTTATCGACGGTTGATAGGTCCAATGGCCTAAGAGGAAAATCGTGTCTGCATGTGTTGGTGACATCGAGAGCAAGCCTTTGATTTTTACGCCGGTTCATGCACACAGGCATCGCTCTTGGTGCTCTTTGCAATCTTCCCTTTTTCCTCTGGCTTTTTTCCTCCTCGTGAATTAACCCGTATATGCAATCACGTTAACGTATCGAATTTAGCCGTTGGCCGTATCGACATTCACGGTATCCGCATTTTTATGCAGTAATAGCCGTGCTGCAGCGACACGATGCTGCGCGCTCGATACAGACGTTAGACTTAACGAATCGATCTTCGATAGACTGCACAATCGCCTTTGCACAATCGCGAGCGCCCGAGTGAGTGCGGCGATACGTTGATTACGCTGCTTGCAGCGGAATCTATTTGAGAGCGGTATGTCACATCACGAAACAAACAAAAAGAAAATAAAAGCTTCTTCTTCATCCAGTTGAAAAATAAACGCAGAGTACGATACTGTCTCCAAGCACGTTATATAAAAAGAAAGTTTTATAGATAGTTCAAACTTCAGAAATGATTTTCACCGCAGTGCAGGCGTTTAAAACTCCTTTCATGTTTTTTCAAAATATGTGGCCAAATATAACGTCCACGTACGTATATACGATCATAACTTCCCCCCTCCGTGGATAGGTTTGCGTCGACCATAAGATTTCGGGAATTTGGGGTTTAAGCTCCAGGGTCTTATTTGCGATGTGAAAATATCAGACGGGAGAAATCACGTGGGTTTTCGCCGGAGATCAGTTTGCCAGGCCTAGCCAGTCTTCCCCGGGCGTTTACCATAAAGGCGGCGAAGAGTCCGCGCGCCTTTTTCTTCGGCAATGGCCATCCATTTGTCAGAGATGCGTTTTACGGGCCATTCGTCTGTCTGGTGCTGGCGATTTATCAGACCGGGCCTCGACGTCTACAAGACTGGAAACACAGATTCCGCGAAAATCTACGAGCAGGCTTATTCCGGGAAATCCTGGAAACTTTGCCCGGTAAAGCAACGTAATATTTTTTCGATAATGCTATACGTGTCCACGTGAAGAAAACAGCCGAGTCATATAGTCGATATCGTCGTTCGAAATCATCTCTCCGTAAACAAACAAGAATGACGAGGCTACCCAGTCAATACTCAACATTTAAGGTTGCGTACCACGCACGTGTCTATGCGCGTGCTGAATCATTTATCAAACTCCGTACATTTTTTCTCTCATTCAACGTATGATGGAAGACGCAGGAAACTCCTCTCATCGTTTAACGGTTCTAGAGCTCGAGTGGGGCGAGCAATTCGCTTAATTGAAACTTGCCTTTTTTATAATGAAGATTAATGACTGTCAGTACAACGGCCGACTGATCGATGGGCCGAACAGTCGGGTTCTTTGATCGCATTTCGAAAGTTTCGGCAAAAGTATCGTTCGTTATTGTTCGCCGCGTGAAATTTTCTCGCGGTCGACGATATCCTCGGCATTAAATATTTTGCGCGATTCACCGAATGCCATCGCGAGAGCTATACCTGCATATACATATATGTATATACATATATATCGCTGTTGTTATATATTGCCCATCCCATCCATTAGGTGTTTGCGGAGTTTAATCGAGCCGTCGTCGAAGTCACGTAGCTCGCTGACGCTGCAGAACAGATCGTTTATTGCGATTCTCAGCACCCAGGGTGGTTATACGAGCGCGTTAAGTCATCGTCTTCAATTAAGGGTAATCGGTAAATTGCTCGCTGCGCTTCCCACCCACCGACGGTAACGGTCGGGCAAGATAGAGGAAGAACGTTGCGACTTTCCTCGAAGATACGGCACGAATTCTACCTCTGCTTTCGCCTACATTTGCATGCACTAAACCTATCTCGACGTTTACGATGCCGGGCGCGATGATTCAGGTTAGTCGGTTGAAAAGAAAAAGAAGGAAGTTTGAGTGAAGTTCTCCAAAGAGAATTTTCCTCCTAGTCCAGAGGAAGAGGTCTTTCTGCTGCTGTTGGTGACAAGAATAGAGAAAGACCACAAATTATTGAGGATTTGCAATACAAATATTTAAAGTTTTTGTACTAAATATAATGGTGCGCAACCATATTTATATTATAATTATATTTCTAATGTCTCTCTGTGCCAAAGGAGAAATGGGACAAATTATTTTAAAAAAATCGCTCCAGGAACGTTCTAAACTTCAATTAGCTTTATATTTTGCGTTTTTTAAAATATCAAATTTGATTTTTTTGTTCGTAATTTTACGCAAACGCTTTTGCGCAAATAATTCTTTTCTGCGATTGTATTCTTTGTGCACCGAACACGTTTGTAATTTCTTACTTTATGGCCGTAAAATAGATTCTGCAGTATAGAAGAACGATTTATTCGAAAGCGTTCTGTATAAGCAAATAAGATTTTGCGTAAAGTACAAAGCATTAGTATATAGCTTTTTTAAATCCTCTTTTTACGGTAAATATTCCCATTGCATATATAAAATTATTGCATTTTCATATTCGTTATGAAGTCTTTTTATCGCCTAGCGTTATTCATCCTGTGCCATACAGCATACAGCATATATTCTCTCACCTCATGAATGTTTTATCAATATACTTGGTACTGTACAACTGCGGATGCACAAGTCGCGTTTCTCAACTCCATGAAAGGCAACGCTCTTTCATCCCTTTGATGCTGCGGAAATAAATCGAAACTCACTTGTGCATTCGTCTTTATTTTAGTCGACGATTCTCGCCCTTGTCGATACCGTCGAGAGTTCTCGAGCGTCTTTATCCGTTTCTTCTATTTGTCGCCTATTCTATCGCTAGAAGATTACAATCGCACAACAACGTACTTTCGAAACACACACATATACGTATAGCTTACTTGCGAATATTTACAGATATAAATCCATATCGCTGAGTTACATTTAGGTATATGAAAATCACATGCAATATTCTATTCTAAGATAGAATTTAGCGGTCACACGTTAGTGCATATTAAATTTGAGATATTAATATGCGCTATAGTTGTCAGTACGTCGGATGGTGCGAGAAAGAAATTACGATCATAAATGTCGCTCCGACAGCGGTGCCTCTTTTTGCAGCCGTAGCGACGAGCGATTAAGTCTTGACAGCGAAGAAAGGAAGGCGGTGCCGCTACGTAAAAGGGAAATCTGGTTTATTAATATGATGAATGGTAACCAGGGTGAAGTTTCTATGGGGGCGGCGTACCGCCCGGTATTATTCCACGTAGCACGCCAAGGCTCCGCATCTCTGACGAATACAAATCGTCGCTCTCTCCGTTTCTATTCGACCATCCTCTACAGCGGTTTCTTGCGCGTCTTCTTTCGTGCGGGGAAAGATGAAACCAGGTCCTTGCTACTCGGTCTTGCTTCTGGAAACGTGCAAGATTTATTGCAAGTTTTTCTCGCAGCGGCGATTCGTCGTTCGCGGTGTATCACTTCACGTCGCAGTTATCAAGCACGTTTGCGTGATTTCCGAACTTTCGCGTTCGTGCACGAGGAATAATCGCTGGAACATTTTCAGGTCAACATCTAGGCCGTGATGAACTCGAGCGAATGAATGAGCGCGTACTACGGAGATCGAAATTGATTTCGAACGATGTCGCATCTCGAGGGCACGCCCGCGCGAAAAGTTTTCCTTTTGGTCGTTAACAAATAAAACCGTTCATGGCTATATACGGTGGATAATAAATCATAGCGATCGAGGACTCTTCCGGCGACTCGGAATAAATCCGACGCCATTTTTTACAAAGCCACCACTTCGAGCGACTTGCTTGCTTATTCACAGACGGCAGTTCATAATCCCTCGCAGCTTTCCGGCTCCATTAGAACCGTTCAATCATAGATATGATCGATCGTACGTCAGCTTTTTCTGTCTGGAAAACCACCGCCTGCGCCACCGCATAAGGCTTTGCCGCCGCGCCGTTGCAACACACCGATATACGAAGACTAAAATATCGGGTAAGCCAATGGGTTCTTCCGCGGTTCTGCCCACGGTAAAAGAAAGAAGAAAAGACGCGCGGAAGACGGAGTGGTAAGTGGCGCTTCGCTAATGCAATAAGACCACCGAGCTCTTACCTTCGTTGCGGCAGCGTGAGAGAACAGTGAGAGTTATTTCGTTGGATCGCTTGATCGATTACTGTCGACCGATAACGTTTTCTCGCGTCTCATTCGGCGAGCTAATACTTTAGTTCGCGGCGAAAAATTGAAATGAAAGTCAGACATCGGGGAAAAAAGGATTGACAGAATCGCTCAACTTCACGCTCGCGAAATTGTCACTTCGGAATCATTTCGAGTATATCCCGCCGAAATAAAATTGACCATTGCAGAGATCAAATGTTATTCGCGATTCTCGTGAACGTCTCTTTGAAAATTTACGCCGAATTTGAAAATCATATTATTGACACAATTTCGATACCATCCAGTATTGATAATCAAATTTTCAATATTTGTTCTATAAACATAGCGCGTACTTTTTATTTTGCTTTCGAAAGCCACTTGCACATTATTTTATCGTATGATTTTGCGATAACAAAATGCTTCTTCCTGATATAGCAAACGAGTATTATACACACAGACCGTGGCGATAGTAATGGTATATCGAATGTTGAATATAACGATACGCTGTTACATAATTTATTTCCGTTGCCAATACTACTAGTCGATGGCAATGGCAGAGTTTGTACAAATACATTATTATATAGATACAATCCGCGATGATTATTCTTGGTAGTTTAAATTATTATTATTACTTTATTGCAAATCAAGCAAAAAGGTAAGGCATCAACAAATTGTTGCTATAATGCCTTCCAGTATACAAGAATAAGCACATTATTTAACAACAAGCAATCACACAACATGTACTCACTCACATAAAGCATACACACACAAACACACACACACACACACACACATAACACATACGCATGCACACACGCATGCACGCACGCACGCGTGTGTGCATGCGTATGTGTTGTGTGTGTAAATGTATGATGGCATCAGGTAATTGAGAACGCAGATGGAATGTGTTGCTTGATAGATCTCGATAACAAGCATTAGTATAATGGATATACTATGAGCACTTTTTGAATGATTATTACAGTGAGATAAAAATTGCAATAAAAAAGTGAATAGAGTCGATAGAGCTCACAAATTCGGCCGAGCGCAGCTAAGAGATGCTATCTCGCCAATCGTTTAATATAGCTTTTAAATGCTTTCATGTAATCTTATCGAAACTGTGTATCGCCTACGTAAAATATCGTTTTTTAGATAGAGGAATCATTAACAATGTCGGGATGAAGCGTAAATTTGTAGGCATAACTTTTATTTCAGGTTAATTTAGTTATCAGACCTAAGCTATTTACTTATCCGGAGAGTAGAAGTTTGCACTTGATGTCCAACGACTCGTGAAAAATTAGTCCGTAAATCACTGCCTCGTGCGGTAAACTTGTCACGCCTAAAAGGGTCACACAGGGTTCCTGATTCGTGCGAAGTAAGTTTCCTTCTAATGGGTCGTTTGCACCGCTGGTAATAGTTCCATCAACTGAATTTGTATTTGTGGAGTCAAGTGGGCGGTAATGTCCCCGCTTGACCCCGAAAACTGACAATTTTCTCACGAACGGTGGATTAAGAGAGTAAATCGCCTTGTAACGAAGACCGGAATCGGAGGGTAACGTACCATCGGCTCGTTTTATTAAAGGGGATTAGTAGCTGCGAAGCTCTTAGCGGGTCCGGCCGCTTAAGTGAAAGACGAGCAGAATGACTACCGGGAATGATTGATCGCGTCACGCCCACCCTCGTCGCTGACCTCCTTCTGAGCCTTCTTCTTCTTACCGTCCCTTCTCCAAGTAAAACCCTTAAGAAATATTCTTTGACACTGGATAAATCCACACTTAAAAACTTTCTCAATCTTCTCGCTTTACTCCCTCGGACGAGCCTAAGATTTACGAAGAATCACGTCCATATCGGAGTTGTTCGTAGTATTGATAATACACTGAAAGTAAATTACTGAGGAATTTATAGGTTTCGTTCTTAATTCGAATCGGAAGGTTTAATTTATTTCCGTTAGATATATCGCTGTTTCATATATATTATCATTTATCGTGAATCACTTTTTAAAATATGTGTATATATTTATACACGTTATTTTTCATGAATATCGAGGAAAAATCGTTGAGTGAGAGATAAGTGAGAAATATTTGAGAGAGAATTCAGTTGAAATATATTCAACGAGATCGATACGAGATTTCTGTGGTCTAATAATTCTCACGCTCGCCAGCAAAATGAAACTCGTGATTAAAATCAATGGCAACTCGATTACCCTTAGGCTGTGTCAACGATAATTGCAGGGTAGTGTAATTTGCAAATTAAATTGATTGCCCATTGGCAATAAAACAATGAAATTTCCATCAATTAACAAGCATCGTAACAAATATTTTACCATAGCCTAGGACAAGAAAAGTCAAAGTAATTAACTTTAGATTTGGTTATACAACAAGATAGCTTCTTATAGCGTAAAATGTTCAACTTATTCCGTGTTACCGCATCTCGAAACGCCAAGAACGAAACCGAGTGACGTAATGTACCGCAATTAAGTGCTGCTATCTATCTTTCATGTCTCGTAAGAAGGATGATAGATACAAGGAAACAAACTATCAATAATTAGTGGCACGACGCTCCCTTTGGAAGGATGGTGACATCGGCACACCCTCATAATCGCTCTGCGGTTCCGTTTATGTGCGCCGTTCTATCTGTAATCGAGAGCACGGCAGGAAGCGAAAGGACTTCCCTTCACTGAAGAGAAAAATTGCTCGTTCCTGGAAATGCCACCGTAATTTTCCATACACTTAACCCCCGCCGCCCTTCGTAAGGGCTGGGAAAACTTGCAATGAACCATGACTTTGTCGACGGAATCGACGTGACGCTCGTCGAGCCCCGGCTACGTCGCGTGATTTCTCGTTTTTTCGTTCCGCAATCACATCAGAGGAGAGGAGAGGAGAGGAGAGGAGAGGGATTTCCTGCATGCTTACAGGAAAGCACGACTATCGCGTCGATTTGTTCTACGCGCCGATTTCCGATTTCGAACTTATTTCGAATTGACCTCCATAATAGAGATGGGTTTAGAGTCTCACACACACAGAAATTCTAAACAATATTTATAGAAATCTCTTATCCAAAAACACTGAAATCTTATAAAGATATTTTTTTTACATAATTGGCAAGAAATTGAATATTTTATTTAAACATTGTTATTTATCCATTTATGAAACTAGATATCGATAACAATCTCACAATCAGTTGAAACTTTTAAAACAGTTAGAGCTCTTGGTCCTTGAAGTCTGTAATTGAAGTTCTAAATGACCTTTACCGATAAATCCGCACATTATTCTTTCAACAGTCTCGCTTCTACCCATAATACACGCTACAGTTTTACTATAAAAAAAAACACTCGAAATATTCTTTCGACACTCTCTTCTGCCCGTGATACACGCTACAGTTTTGCTAAATAAAATACTCGTAATATTTTTAACCATTCAAGAATTATTGAAGCTATATGCCGATCAGAATCATGTATACTTAGAGCTCAATCAGGACCATGTGAAACAATATCGAGAGAATTCGGTGTCATTCCTGTGGGAATATCGCCGGAATTGAGTCGTAACGATAACATATCAGACTTCCTCAAACTTGGCGAGATTGTCGACACGTTTGACATTGGAAGTCTATCTGTTCGTCCAATCTACACAGATGGAAGATGATCGCGATCCGTCTGTCGGGGGTTAGGATCGATTTACGGACGTGACCCAGTTCATATCGCGTTACCTTTGCCGGATGAGCACGTCTCGATTCTCCGTGCAAGCAAGTGCGAATCCAGCGAGACCCGAGAAGCAAACTGGTCTCAGAGATTACACCGTAAAAAGGAAATTGTCGTAAATTAGACGGAAATCTCGCAAGTACGATAAACTCGACACAAAGAACTGCTGATTACCTACGTTCGAAAAAAACCGTATTCGAAAAAGTGAAGTGATCGTGCACGATAAGAAAACGGGAGGATGCGCGTAATAATGCTCGCAAATTGAGTCGCACGTATTTCTTAAGAACAACCCGTTGCGTCGCCGTCGTTGACACGAACAAAGCTCGCAATTTCCCTTGGTTCGTCGTTTTCCCGAGCGCGCAATACCCTTGCCTTAGCCCGGTTAAGAAAAATAAGAAGGTGATGTCGTTGCTATCCATCCTCGCGGGACAAGCTGGTTGTGAACACAAGTTTCCTCAAGTTGGCTCTCCGCGATGCGCACTTACAATAATCGATATAGTCAATATACATCGAAAACTTCTCGATATAATGTAAGAATATATAAAATATTGAATCGCCTATTAACGGAGGGTGGAATAAATTAACTGTTAATATAACACACATTGGTATAATTTTGCTGAATTTTAGATGAAATGCCGTAGATACGTAGGAAATTACTTCACACTAATTAACGCGAGCTTGCAATAAAGAGAATCGATGATTAATGACATTCTAGTGCTATTAATGTCCTTTTGAAAGCAATAATAACCATTATGTGAATTAGGGCTTGGCAATGTAATTAATATATTACTACAGCTTCACGCAATTCATAGTTATGTGAGATAACTGTGTTTTTTGTTTGCTAACAATGTAGCATGTGTAGTAGGGAAGTGATATTTACCGCTGCTTTGTGAAGGTAGATTTAATGCATGCATTAAATCTGTGCACATGCGAGATGCGGAATAATGTAGCAGCGGTAAGTTATATGACATTTAGAGGGACAATTCACAAAAGGAACGCGTACCAGCTGAGATGTAAATATAAAAATTTTATTCAAATCCCCATGCACGGCGATATTGTAAAGCTAACAAATCTAAAACTTGAACGTCAATTGTATTTAATATATGGTAGAGGCATGTTAAATTTTCAATAAAATAAATAAATAAATAAATGGTACAGATACTCTACAAAGAGATTTTCAATTTTGATTTAGATATTGTATAATTGTTTTAAAACGCGAGATTTTATTTTCCGCAGATTAAGAAATTTATTTAAAATAACACGATAAAATTTCACGATATAAAGTAACGATTTTTCAAAATTGCTACGTTATATAACAATAAAACAACAAATAAAAAGAGTTAGAAAGATAACGATGAGAGCTATAGCGACAAGAGCGCAGTCGATTTCGTTAAGAAAAAGGTATAAAGAATTCGTAGAGTCGAGAAAAGAGAAGAGAACCGGAAGAAAAAGTAAGAATCTTCGAGGAAACTGTGGGTCTGATGAATCGGAGGCCGCAGAAATGAAAATTCCGGCCAGCTCGTCCGTGAAACGCGGTCAACCGTCCGTGAGGAAAGAAATTACCGCGGAAAGTTTTAATCGCTAATTACGTCTTCGCCGGACTATATACTATGCGGGTGGAGCGGTCAGGTCAGGTATACGTCTTTACTTATGTGAAAGGCACTGGGCAAATTCCCTTATTTCGTGCCTGCAGTGGCGAAAGTAGAGAGGTGAGCCGAGTAGGGACGGATGTCGAGCCGGGCGATGCGAAAACTTCCTAGACACGTAGGAACGATGTGTCCGTCGTTTTAGTCGTGTTGCGCAGCGTAATGACGGCGTCGTGAGGGTTTACTACGTGCAAACTCGTTGCAACGAGTTGAGGTATTAGAAAAAAGTTTGCTATATTGCGGTGCACCTCCGACGCGGCGACGACGGTGCGGTGGCGGCTTTTCGCGACGGCGAACCGCGTGGCGAATTTCCGTGAGCTTTAAAAGCCCCAGCTGACACGTTGGGCGAAATGTAACGAGAAATGCAACGACTTGCATGGGACATTCGGATGAGTATTGCTAAAAGTATTGCTAAAAGATGTGAGAACTTACTTCACATTTTCTAAGAGTGTAAAATAAACCGAAAGATACACGGTTGACCTCGCGTCTTAAAGTTGATTACGTAGATGAAGCATTTCTTCAAAAGACGCCCGCTATTAGAAATGCAATGTTGTTATGAGAAAGAAGAAAATGATACAGATATAATAATTATTTTAATTAGAAAAAATACATTGGTATATTTTAATAAGATATAAAAAAATTAATTTCTTTCTTCAGTCTCAAGTGTAGAACCGAATCATTAAACGATAAGTATAGAAAAGTCGTTTGTATTTAGTAATTTTTCATCGCAAAGTATACTTTGAACGTAAATCGACCGATAAATGCCCTTGATGTTACACATATTTTATCACGAGACAGTAATGCAAGGTGTATATAGACTTAGACACGCCGCCGTACATTTATAGATAATTTTTCATAGACCTATTAAATCGCGTATAACGATTATGTGCTACGTTAAATGAACATCGTGTGTCCATCACTCACATTCAAGAGAAATGTTTTCTTTCTTCTTTCACTTTTTCAAACACATGAAAATAAGAAGAAATTTTACGTTAACATAAAATATAATTTTGATAAATTGTTTTCTCAACAATTATATACTTCTATCTGTCTTAAGAAATTGACAATATTTATTCGATCTTTAAATTCACGATATTTTTTATTATGTCATTTTAAGTAACAAAATTATTGTGATATCAATTAATTTGTAATGCATTTAATATAAATAATTCAACATTAATATATCTCTCAACGTTTTGATAATAGTATAGTGGTATTCTCGGTATTTTCTCGTAGAACATCCGTTTTGAAACAATACAAGGTACTCAAGATGAGAGTTCTCCGTTGGTTCTCGCATAATGAGGGTGGCCTTGTTTCATCTCTCCATTCTGAAAGGTTTTGATAAGGATGTCTCTAGGTGTCCAACTGGACGAAAGTCCTTACAATGAGAGCAGAAGAGAAAAAGAAAGAGAAAAAGAAGAGAGAGAGAGAGAGAGAGAGAGAGAGAGAGAGAGAGAGAGAGAGAGAGAGAGAGAGAATCGCTATATAAGCTCGTAAACGCTATGTATCCTTATATCTTTTATTTAATATCGGCTCACGATATTAACTAAGAGGAAATGTAGCACAAAATCATTTAAGCCACTTAATCGACTGTAAAAACTCGTAAATCTCGTAAAAACATTAGTTTTGATCTTCCACGCCATTTAATAAAAGAAATATCAATTTCGCGGATCTTTTATTAATACAGAATGGTTAAAGGAGACTATTAATTTATGATTATATTAAACGAGACACTCGTTTGTATTTGCGCCGTGATTCTTGAAACCGCAAATAGCACTTTATGACAATGCTACGTTCTATATAAAAGTAAGGCTCTTATTTAACTCGTTACGGGCCTCTCATACAGCCTCGGTCTTTCCAATTTGTTTCTCTTTATGAATTAAAGCGATTCAGGTTGAAGCGCAACGTTGAAGTATTGTTAACGGCGAAATACGGAAATGCATCTCCAGGGACAAATAATCCGAAAGAGGAGAAAATATTTCCAGCGGGATTCGAAGAATTATATTGAAGCCACTTTCAAGAGGTTCGACGAATTTTATCAAAGTTATTGCTATTGCTGGAAGAAACTTGAAGGTACACCACCATCGCCATTCGCCGTTTTATATGTTCAAACGAGGATGGCGTGCTCACCACGGTTTCTCAAGTTTGGCCATTAACCGTATTGTTTTCAAAATTGCTTTGACCTTTACGGTGAAATAGGTTTCTCTCGAACAAAATTAATATTTATCTGAGCGATTTACTTTGATGAATAATGTCGCACTTTTTTTTATACAATATTTTTCATTAATATACTATTTTTCTGAGTATAATGTACGATATGCTACATGGTTTGGTAAAGTGTAAAGAATAGTTTACCATGTACTTTCTTTTTTTTATTTTCTATTGAATAAAGGTAAAAATTAATTATTGATATAGCAAATTTTTATCAAATTTTATGAAAAAATGTGTAAAATTTTCTTTTTTGTTAATGCATTTTTGCGTAAATAAAATATTTAAAAGCGATCCCAATTTTAAAATAATAAAAACAAATCTCATCATAAATCAGAATCATAAGACATCCTTCCGACAGTTCTATCAGACGCTTTCGAGATTTAAAGATGTCTCTCAAATGACTTGAAGAGACATTATGTTTTCTGAAACATAATGTATATTTAAACATAAAAAAATAAAACGCATCGATATTTTTTCTTGTTCTTTACTTTCTTTTCCTAATAGTCATAATTCGCTTCAAAATAATAACGAGAAATAATATCTATTCTCTTATGAAATGTCAAAATCAACACGTTCCTGTCTCAATATTTTACAATTGGTTGAAAGTTTAATTAGGAAGTTTAAAACGTATATTTACCTTCAATATCAACCGGTTATTGTAAACTTAGAAACTTTACGAAAATTTAAAAATTCCCTGACAAATAATTTCTCATCAACGATCTCCATTAAATAATTTTCTATTTGATCCAATTTAATTTGGTTAATTTGTTAACGTTCTCTTTATTTTTACCATATTTTTTACTTACTTTTTTTTCATTTATTCTTATATAACATTTTTGATTTATATAAATTTACATTTCTTTTACATACATCTAATAAATTTTTGAAAAGAATAGTACCTACTTCGGATGGAAACTATCACGAATTAAAAGGAGAATCGATTTGGCATTTAAAAAATCGGAACGCTTCTTAAAATGCCAAGCGTACCTATTTTAGACCCTCGAGAATTTTAAGAATCTGAAAAAACATGAAGGAACTTTGCTCGAGACTTACGACTTCTCTTTTATTTTTGTTCTTCAAATTTTAAGGATTTAAAACTATTTTTGGTGTGTTACTGGTGAATAGGTATCTGTTTAAACAAATTGTCGTTGCTAACTCGTTCGTTTTTATCTATTAGTTGAGGTTTTAAATATAATGTAGAGAATTTTAAGCATATTTCAAGTTGCTCCAAAGTACTTTGATGAAATAAACTAACTAACAAATTTTTTTCTCTTTTTGTTAGTTTTTTTTTCTCTAATTTCACATACGCATTTTCTCTTCTAGCGCATTTTACTTTTAATATTCTAACTTAATTTATTTCGTGCTAATATTTTCTAGACTCTTCTGTACAATAAAATTTATAATTTAATTTTTCGTTTCGAGATAACATTCCACGTTGCTGCTTCATAACTTTATAACTTGCAGAAAAAATATATACAGTTATAAGTTATTTAAATATTGCATCTCCTTGCAAAATATCACCATTGGTCATCACAGCTAATATCCAGCTAAATATGGCTACAATTGTGACTCTCTGATGGTTGCGGTAATAAATTCAATAATAATCCGACGCACTGACAAAGCCGTTACTGTTGCACAAATACAGTAAGCACGGCAAAATACGAAACATTTACAGTCCGATATATTGCGGTTCATCGCATTATTCGACGGATTTACGATAGCCCGCTGTTGATGACGAATGACAATAGGATTTTTCAGGGAAGGAAGAATTCGCGTTTACCCTTTTATAGATTGCGCGATCCACTATTCCGACTGAGGCTCAGCATTGTCCACCATATTTTTGGCGGCATTCGAGCGGCACGCTAAACTTATACGGAATACGGGGAAATGTCAGAGCGAGCTTATTTTCTCGTGGGACGAAGTTATCTGTAGACGGGAAGCCGTTCAGTCTGCTCCTCTTGTGAGCCTAGTTATATCTTGCCCGGAGATGTATTTCAATTCGGTCGAAGATACTGTCTCTGCTATTTCATATGGATCTCCTTCCTTCTCCTCCCCTTCTCTTCCCCCTTTTCCTTCTCTTCTTCTGGCTTTCTCCTGGGAGACGTGGATCCCGCGAAGGATTGTGCGTGGGTTGTGCAGGGGTTGAGGGGTGGTATATACGCGAGGCACGGAGGCGTTTAGTTCGGTGCGGCACTTTATCCCTTAAATACCCAGAGGTATTCTTCCCACGGAATTGTAGGTCTCCTTCTTTCCTCGACTCGCTGAATGGCCCTGGATATCCTGGGAGGATAGAGAAGTTACCTCCATGCTCTCTCTCCCTCTCTTCCCCCTCTCTCTCTTTAACCTGTCTTTCTCGCTCTCGTGCCTTTTTTCTCCGTTTCTGCTCGCGAAGCAATTTATACGCGCCTCTGCCTCGCAAACAGCCGCCCATTACTCGACGACGATAAAGCTCCCCGAGCTTTGCGAACGCGTCCGATCTTGCATGCGCAGTCGCGGGTTTTCGGAAATTTATTGCATTGTCCACGAGTTAAGAATCATAAGGAACATTGTTGTTCTAAGAAACATCGATCCTTCGCCGGTTATTTATATAAATCTCCACATTTCCGATCCACGCTTTGCGATCGCTTTTGCCGATCATAATTTTGATGTTCTATGTACCTATAACGTGTTGCGTGGATTAAACGATATTAACGCTACTTGCGTGAATCAGTTTTCTCGATAAGGAGGAAAGCCGTATTAACGTGCAATTGAAAAATCTACTTCGCAGTACACATCTTGCTGAATCTCCACTTTCATCGTCTCCCCCCACATTTCTGCTCTTATCATATATACTTTCCTTCTTGGTGCGGTACTATTTAGGGACACGCAAGCGAAATAGCGTAATGACACACCGCGAAATCTAAGGTACATCTCGGACGACGAAGTTATGCTGGACTTTTCCTCTATCGCGACATTTACAACTAGTGACTCTGTAAACGTAATAAACCGTGTAATTTTTTTCATATAATTTGTGGAAATATTTATAATTTTAGATAATCATAAAATCCTGTAGTTTCTTGTATTAAAAATTATCTCCGCACTATAGTTAATCGCACTATAGTATTAATCCGAAAAAGTGTATAGTTACACTATTTTTTTTACTACAACTGATTATAATTTTATAGCCCGAATCGCTAAACCTGGCATCATAAACTTAAAAATTCGGTGCGCATCATGCACCCATAAATTCTTATATCGCCTTGGAGTTTATGATTCGAGACTTGATTGTAAAACAGGCTTTAAATCAAAAGTATTTGTTTCGTTCGAAGGGTCACGAATAGACGGGATAATTGCAAGCTCTTGAACGCCTTCAGCAATTAGAGAGACGAAAAATTTAATTCGCGTCAACTTTATCTCTATATAGATGAGATTTCTACGTAAATGAGATCTCGTATTTTATCTTCGACTGTGGATTACTTATTAATTTACACATGTTTTCTAAACATTAGTCTTTCTCGCTAGAAAAGAAGATAGAATCGAATAATAAACAGTCATTATAAATATAAAACAAGATATATTTATTTAAGTAAACAAATGTAGTAAAGTTTAAAAGCATAAAAATGTTTAAAAACTGTGAAGGCGTGAAAATATAAAATTTATATTAAAAAAATATTGCTAGGCAATAAGATCTCGTTCGATGACCGAACGAAAAATGTCAATATTTATTTATTTATTCTGTCTTATGTACATATCAGTTAAAATATTTATTTATTACAGTGTTCCAATACCTCACATTTATAGCTTCACAATTTTTAAAATAATGTAATCTTTAATAATATAGTATATCTTCCTTACATAAATGACCCTTACAAAAAAAAGAACTCGAGTACACGCTCTGCCATCGAATATTTTCGCGATATTGGCTATTCTTCATTGTACAGACACTCGCGCGACACGGACTGCACTGAATTCGATAATAAACCCCGTGTTCCCTTCCTTTACAGCCTGCGCATCAACCACTTCACATATAAACGCCGAGATTCTATTACGGCGCTACGGTGGCGGCGCGGGGGCCTTAATTCCACTCGCAGTTTCGTCGTACGTTATCATCGTACCCGCCCGCCTATCCGCCGCGCCGCGCGCCGGTGCACAAAACGCGAGATCGTTCAGACGTCGTGTTTAATGTTCGGGGCAGGAGAAACCTGGAAGGCGATTAATCTCAAGGCACGAGAACTCGCCCGGTGCAGTTCCTTGCACTGCACCGTACGGTTGTAACGATCGCGGCAGAGACGAGCGCATCCGATGCCGCGCCTCGCGCAGCGCGAAATTGTGGCAGCTCATCTCTCTACGTATTTATTTCTCTCTCTCTCTCTCTCTCTCTCTCTCTCTCGCTTTTTCTATGTTGTGACTGCCTCACCCTTCACTTTGCTTGTACGTGAAAAAGCGAATCACTCGATCGTAAAGCTCCCGGCGAGCTGATTGTGTACCGGTGATAAAAAGAGCGACAATTAAAGGCGACTATAAAGGTGGCTGCGATCCAATGATCGCCCATCAGGGTGTATACGCGATATCGCCCATGAATTTCAGCGAAATTTTTATGGGTCGGAGGGAGGTTGGCTAAGGGTGGGGACGATTCCACAAATGCACGTCGTTTGCATTCAGCGACAATGACAAATTTAATAGCCGCGTTTCGCGGCCCGCCTGACAATTACGATGACACCCCATATGCGTGAATAACGCTATACGTTCAGCCGGTCTGGTTATCGGGTGCGATAAAAAATGATTAGCGCGTGAAGATTACGTCGCGATGCGACACGGCTTTGCCATTTTCGCGTTTACAGAGCGCGCGAGCTCGTGTATATAAAATATAAAGAGACCGTAGAAATAAAATTTTAATACACGCATGCGATATTTGTGCGTCGCCATGGATACGGCAGCGCATGCAGCCACGAGAACGACGCATTCATAGTTCGTGCTCCAATTTTTTGCTAGAAAAGACTGCAACTGCTTTTGCTTTTATTATCTCATTGCGGACTTACACGTACGAAACGACCAATCATTGATGATCGTTGATTTTCTATCAATCGACCGGCGCCACTCGTTTCATGCAATTGCAATAATATCGAGTTTTCCATTTACGATTACGATGGTTTTACACGAGCGGTTTGCGCTGTTAAAACTCTCTTGAACACAATATGACGCGGACGACCTTCGTGATGGATTAGGAGCAAATCGGATTACAACAAATCAGTGGGGGGCTTACTTCGCCGAAACATCATCAATTGCCGTGCTATTTCATCGACCGATTATCATGTTGGGTTTAATTGAAGAGCGTTTGAATTTTGCTGGTCATAGAATTCCAATTATTATATCCCTTGTTACTCCCATATAAAGCATAATTTAATTTATCCCTTTGTAAAAGGGATTAAAAAATTGCATTAAAATAAAAGCGTGGTAAATCGTTTAATAACACGTTAGACTTTTTGCGCCTTGTTGTTTTCTCCCAAGAAGAGCTTTTTCCCGTCGTTTGAACACGGCTTAATCTGTTCCTTAACGACCTCGGCTATGGGGACATTGCACGCTCGATCGGCAGGTTAATTTGGCCGCAATGAAACCAGCCCCGGCCATTTCCCAGCGGATCCCAATACAAGGGATTTGGAACGAGCCGTAAGTCGGATTTTCGCTTAGCGATATCAGCTACGTCGCACACCATTGATTGGTGGCACAATTCCAAAGTGCCCTTTAAAACTGTTCCATTGCTGTATAGAATAGTCCATACTGTCATTTAACGGTATCTTTTGTCGCTTTTTGTTTTTTGGACACACATTTAGTGAACACGCAAAGAACTTTTTTGGCGACAAAGCATAAGAGTTGTAGCATATTATTTTCTTTCTTTTTTTCATAAGTTTAATATAAAATCTGCGCGATTTGTTATAATGCATTAGTAAAAATGTGGTTGAGTTTTATATATGAAATAATTTAGCTAATGTACGTATACACACTTACATTATAGGGTAAACTCGGGTAAGATGGCCATAGAGGAAAGATGGCCAACACATGTTCATTCGATGTTTCACGACGAGCTAGATTGAAAGAACATAGGTTGGCCATCTTTCCTCTATGGCCATCTTACCCGAGTTTACCCTATATGTATAATGTAACATAATAGAGACATAAATATAATTTATCTATGTTTATCATATATATATCACATATGTGTATTCATATACATATATATATATATATATATATATATATATAGATATAGATATAATTCAAGGAATAGCTTGCAGAGTCACGATCGATAGTGTAATTTTGAGATGCAATCTGGATAGGGATGTGCGGCTTAATGATTACAAGATATTAGCTAGGTACCTGCTGCATGATCTTGCGCAGAAAGTCCTTCATCATATTCGATGTGAACACACCATATTTTTCGATATACAATCTGGAAAAGAAATGAGTCCCGTCCGTTGATATATAGCGCCACTCAAGGTGTATAAGCGGTCGTAATTCATGCTATTATCAGATCTGACTGCGTGACTGCGTGTAAGTGGATTGCTTGTAGAAGAATGAAAAAGGTACAGGGAAGAAACCGAAGGTCGAAGGAAACCAAGTAGGAGATAATTAATCGTCAATGATGATCTCTTGCCAATCACTACTTGTAATCTTTTTAGATTGCCATATTACATTCTTGGGACAATCATAATTTTACTTCAAAAGTTAGAATAGAAAACGAGATAAGGAAGAAAATAATAGCAAACATAAAAACTCACGCTTATAAGAAGAAAATAAAGAATAGAATATAAATAAAAGAATATAAGAATGTATTGCAAAAGAATATATAAACGTATTCCTTGAACATAAAAACACGTGTTAGAAGTGAGCAGTATTTTACGAATATCGATCGATGCCTCCTAACGTGTCCTCCGAATTTCTTCGCGCGCACAACAAAGATCGAAGTCCCGACGTGCTCGTGATTTATTTCGTTGGACACTTTCCCGGGAAGAACGTGACTGGAAGTACGGGTTAGCTAGTCCCTTAAATCACTGAAGCGGCACTGGAGAGTCGAAATCGGTATCTTGGCTGCTATATTCCGCGCACGATTGAGCCCGAATGGCGTTTCTACGATGCTCTATCATCGTGCCTTTGTCTTGTGGCTGCAAACGATAGTCCCCTACAAAGTTAGAACCCAATATCGCCATCGGAAAGGAAACGAGACTCGAAATACGTGCGTGACTGTCAGAGAAAATCGCGCGAAAATATTTCCTCGTGCATTACCTCGACATTCCATAAAAGGTTAAAGAAATTTTCTATTCTGAGAAACGCGAAAGAGGGATATTAAAATTTAAAATATATTTTGTGCTGCATAAAAATAACAATAGCCAGTTGATAAATATCTTCTTTTAATCTTTTTTATGCGGCTGACATATTTCTATGCAGATTTAATAACGATAGTACTTTTCGATATATACGGACAGCTATATCTCTCTTGCGTGAAAGCGGAAGAGGATACTAACGAGACGAAAAGATGAAACGGTCGGTCTCTCTACGGCGATGTAGTGGGGAGGTAAACTAAGCCAACGTGATTTAACGACATCGTTCAAGATTTTAATACCTCGTTACGAAGAGTCCGATCTCTCGACTTTTTGCGATGTGACGTCTTTAAAGGATCCTTTGAGGCCCAACATTTCCTCGAAAAGCTCACCGGGCGATTCATCTTTACAGCGACGAGCTAAACTTCATTAGTTAACTACGTGCCAGAACTTGGCCAAGATTTTCTTTTCAGGATGGTGGATCTAGGCCGCGCGACTCGTGCAACACGAATCTCTATGCGCGAGATGATCTCCACGGGCGCGGAGATGCGTTATTCCTAGGAAACGAGTGTCCGATTTCAGAGGTCTTTCCATGATTAAAGCCCTTCATTTAGCTGTTCGTTTCGTTCCGAAACACAAACGCAAAAGTGATAATGACGGAACGGCGGGGATAAGTATTGATCGCGCTCTGCGGCTGGCCAGTAGTTACGGGCCGGTGTGGTCAAACAGTCGTAATAGAACCGGTCGTGGTTAGCCAGTAGTAAGAGCGTACCTGCGGTCAGACAGTTAGTATCAGGTCCCGCTGCGGTCTGATACGAGCAACTGTTCTACTTCGTCATACTATATGCTTCTGTTTTGAAACTTTTGATGGTTGTGTCGTCAGTGTTATTTCAGCTAGAAAATGCAAGTATTATATATATATATATATATATATATATATACCTATATAATTAATTATAAAATATTTTTGTAGAGAAACTTATTTTTTATCTTTGAAATAAACTCGCAGTGTTCTTTTATATTTCTCACGCTTCTAACAAACATTAGAAGAATAACATAAAAAAATTACATTGTATATCTACATACATTATACGTATTCTAATATAATACAAAGATATCGAATTACATTAATTATTATTATGATGACAAAATGTGATCCATATGATAATAATATAATTGATCTAGAATTATTGAGAGGGTGATATATATGGTACAGAAATTACGAAAGTCAAGTTGGTTTGTTGTATTTTTTCAAGGGGATGTCGTGTAGGAATAAGCCGATTATCTTCGCGTCTGATTAGAAAAAAAAATCGATACTTTATTATTTCCAAATTGATAATTAAAAATAAAAAAAGGATTGTTGAAAATTTCATTATTGTTATTTTATTATTAACAGAGTTTTGTGTGAGTGTGTATGTGTGTACAATTGTTTACACTTACATATAATACAGATTTATACGTATTTTATTGCATGAAATAAGATATTTTAAAAACAGACATCGAAGTTAATAATTTTCATTGTTTGCACATAGACAAAGAGAGTTTGTAATTATTTTCAGACTACTTCTCTTTTGTGCGTCTGAGCGAGCTTCAATGATGACATGAATAAAAGATATGAGAGGAGAAATTCGCGTAGAGTAGAAAGTTGCGCCGACGAAGACAAATTGCGTTACAGAATTCTTCAGGGGAAAAATATAAATGATTATACGCAAAGAGCGAAGAAGAATGAGGCTGGAAATAGAGACGTTTGTAATGTACGGCGATTAATCTCCGTGTTTTTTTAGATCGAAGACAGGTACCAGCTGTTAAAATAACTTACCTGTTGTTTATGAAATAATTTGTCGGTTTATACACAGATCGGAGAAATACTGTACCGATATAATTGTTTTTGTTTATTTAACCGTTTAATTGGAGCAAGACTATGTCAATATCTGTTTAATATCCGAGTGTGATAACGTAATATCGACGCTGCAATACGATGTACTTCATTCCGTAACAGGAATGCAGGCGCACGCCGCCGTGCTTGGAGAAACCAGTTAGAACAAACAAGAAGCTCCTAAGCATACAGCCCTCATACTCTGTACTCCGAACCGTTGCGTATATCAGAAACTTGCAAACCGTGGATGCGGCAGAGAAACAATAAACTTTGTTAGTAAGTGGATATAAAAGCGGAAGTGCGGTGGTCCGTATGTTGATTTTTAAGCGAAACTTAAGCATAGCTAATAAAACTCTTATCCAATCGATTGTTTCGCAAAGTAAGTTCGCACCGCGTCGTCTTAGTTCGTTGTATAATAAAAAAAATAAGCATATACCTGCTAGTTTGTAACACAACAAGCTTTGCGGCGAAATCTGCAATCTCTATTCTGCGATCGACGTATGCGCGTTTTTTGTTTGATCTAGAGCCAAGGAAGAGACAGGATACGCCTCCGACAACCTATGATCCTTGACACCTGGAAACGAGCCAAGCGCAGGTCCTCCGAGGGCGTCGAACTTATGCCGCCGGCAGGCTTCCAAAATTATAGCTCGACTGCGTCAGCAACTACGGTGTTTGTTTTCATCTCGATGTCGGCACGACGATCTATATACACTTTTCTACATTCTTCACGTCGTCCCATTTCTTTAGTCTCGCCTGTTGTCTCGCAATGACGAGTAATTTCTCAGCAATTAATGAAATCATTCGATGGAACGAGGATGGAAGATGTCTTAATATACGATTCTCGCGCGCGCGCGCGCGCATTAAAAGTCGATATTATTTTTGCTAACGGGCGAATATATATAACATCAGTTACTTTAATCTGCTCAAAGAAAACGGCATCCCTTGGTTAGTTGCGGCGAAAAGGAAACGGTCCGAATGGTTTTCTAAAATCCGATTACTTCGGCTGACTTAAGCGGATTTTCGTGGAAACTACGTCACGCCCGCGTTTGAAATCCGTTGTGCTTATAAACAAAAAGATGAGGATTTATCTTCCGACGTTTCTTTGTATCCGGTAACAATGAAAATTGTTCCCTTTCTCACAAGTAAGGGTGATTTTGTGTAGGTGTCGCAGAGTTCTTTGATGCAGAAACTGCGCTTTGTACGATACAGGCGCCTTCATTTCTGCTTTCTTCATGAATGATATTGTCTTGTAGGATGCACACAAGTGTGCATAACATAACGGTATGATGATACAATTAACCAATTTCAATAAAAAAAACATCATTATTTAGTCATTTGATCATTTATAACTTATGTCGGTTTATCTTTTAAATAAATTTTATTATTTATGGAATAAATCTGGTATTCATTACGTTTCTGTCTTTCACCTAATTTATTAAATTAAGAAATCGTTCTTTGTTATCTGTGATCTGTCATTTACCCTGTCCTAATTTGGTTAAAACCCCGCGTAATTTTTCTACAAATTGACCCGGAATATTTTTAGAGATGTCCGATATCACAGGAGCTTGTCAATATCTAATACACGTTCCATTTTCTTTTAATTTTAGATTGAACTACCTGATGGTGGGTTTGAGTCCCATGTGGTATCACGCCACGAACGTCGCCTTACACGCCGCTGCGTGCGTCTTAGTCACCAGAGTGAGTCTCGTGGTAGCTGCCCTTCGACCGGGATTCGCAGCACTCGCCGGACTGTTATACGCCGCACATCCCGTGCATACGGAAGCGGTAAGTGACAAGTGACGAAATGTTCTGTGAAAAGAATGGGAATATTTTGTCTATGTATAACTCTAGTTTTACAATTTAATTTTAAGCGAGACAGTCTGTTCTCCATAGAGTTTAGTCGATCAATCGTTATTCTACAGCTTCGTTTGTTTACTGTTAGCTGATATTCAATAGCATATTCGCGAACATGTACTTACGCGTTGCACGGTTCACAGCACAATGGCAAATTCATCCTAAACCAAACAAAACAACAAGATTAGTAGAGTCCACTCGCCACATAACCGCTCTGCGTGCGCGAGTAGAGTCTGGCTGATCCGCTTTTCCTAAGTGCATAAACGTAATTAGCCTAATCTTATTATGGCTATGATCGTGAATCGTGACGGACAGAATTTGAAGTGTTCGTCCATGTCGCCGAAGGGAGAGAGAGAGAGAGAGAGAGAGGGGGGAGGAGGGGAGGACGACTGTTGCTTCAAGATAGACTTGTTTTTGCTGTAATCAACGTTGGCGCTTATCGACCATAAGAGAAACAATTAGGATGTGCGCGCGTTACTTTAGGTGAGAATCGTGAGTTTTCTTTTAAACTATATAAACTGAGAGGAATAGTATTTTAGAGTTGCGAGCTCCCATCAAGTATTTCTGCACGGCATCAGCGAGAATGATAAACTTCGTCGTTAATAATATTACCCTACTTAACCCGCTTTACTTAAGCATATAACTATAAAGCTTTGTCCGCCGTTATTGCACAAATTATGTTATTATGTATGAAAATGGAAGTTTATAGAGCGTTAGATTAGGAAGTTGAGAAACGGCATGGAACAATGCGTCGGTGATTATAATACGACGTTCGTTGAACGTCGAAGTTTACATAAATCGAGAGCAACCCGTTGCTCATTTTACAGATAATTTATTGAAAGATAATGTAGCTATCGATAGTTGGGTATATCGATAATTTTATATTATCTCAAAATAATTATTTAGGCAGTACGCGGTGGATTTTCATTTCTCTTGATTGATATTATTATACTCAACGGAACTCATGTTTATTCGCGGCTGAACATGACGTGAAACATGAAGTGATACATCACGATCAATGCGTCGTAATTTTTTGTAATTATGAATAAGCAATCACGAGAAGAATGTATGGGAATCAGATTGTATGGATACGCAGATAAAGGCGAATTCCGCGTCATTAGCAGGGGATCGTGCCTTTTGAGCGAAATTACTGGCGGCACACGACACTGGTTCGCAAGTCCCGGTCTGCCCATTACAAGCTCGACCTGCTTGCCGGTCACGCACTGCATCCTGTTACATCACGTGCGTGCGGTATTGCATGTATTACTCGTTGCGTGCACGGCCAACCCTCGTTGCCAGTGTCACTATTGTGATATCATGTTCATGTCGTACGCGGACGACCAAGTCAGATAATAACGTGTGCTCAGATCAAATACTCCTTGCCATCCGTGACTATTTTTGTGCGGACTGGAAAATATCCCGCAATCAATTCATGCATGCAGCGCTCGGAGAATCAATTTTTCCTACATTGTTGTTGCATGTGATATTTTTGTCGTTTTTAGTTGCTACCTACGCCAGATAGAATCTGATTGATTTCATAAATCTCCTGACACAGAATAAATCAGTGCCATGTCTAGATTTAGAAACAGTAGGAAGAATGTCAGATATAGCATTGCGGCAAACTTCGAAATGTTAACAACCCATTCGTTCTACTTGGACTATTTTTTTTAACTATTTTTACTCATGTTAAATATTTAAATATTTTCACATCCATCAGCCATCATTTTACCTCTATCGTCACACAGAATCGGCGCAAAACTTTTTATACGATGTCGTTAAAAATTCTCATGTATTTCGGATTTATACTCTTCTGTCACGAAACGTTCATTAGTTCGATATTAATAAATTATGCCGTGTCGTGTGTAGTATCAAATATGCACAAGTCAGAAATCTTTCGCCTCAATCAAGAAGCGCGATACCAAATGATTCGCCGCGGTACTAACCTCCAGTTTATCCGCAACTCTTGTTTCACGATACACAATTTATATTATCACAGCATTGCTCTGGCGGCAATCGCTGATTCTCTCAGTCAAATCAGTTAGTACAGTTTGATTCTATTTGCCCAAACGATTCTATCAGCCGATGAAAGCACCGCTAGTTCCTGAATTAAGTCCTTCGTTGAGCCGCTGAAAGGAATCTCTCATTAATTAAGTACAGTGCTCATTGAACCGTTTGGCTTTTGGTCGATGGTAAATCCGGCCTGAACAAAGGATGCGTTTACGAAGATGGAAGAAGAAGGGTTATCGGATGAAGAGAGATAGTCGACTGCGTCATCCTGGACTTCGTCGTTCGGTCATCGAACGCGGAAATCTCTATAATCAATCAATTATATGCTCGTTTTGCTGTTCGTTACATAAGCCGCATTCTACTCATGCTCGTACGACTAATTAATTCACGGTAGGAGTTCAACGGGTATTTGCATCGATCGAATAACGAGTTAATCTTTTCACATGCACACGATAAGCTTGCTTATCATTATAATGACGAATGATACTTTAGAAAGTAATAAACCCGTCTCATGTATAAAAAATAGTTTGAAAAGATTGATTTTTGCAGCAACGACAAAATGTTGATCTATTAAAAATTTATAGAAATATAGGCCTTTAAAGTATTCTCCGCGAAATTTATGTATATACTAGATTTACTAAAGAAACAATATTGAATTGATATGGATACTCGCCATGTGCGTAACAAGATCGTGTGTTAAATATTGATTGGACTGGCTTTCAGCAATCTAAAGAACGTTTATGTGCGGTCGTTTGAATAACACATCAAAGATTTTTGCTCACGGTTTTGCTCGAGTTGCAACCGTTGCATATCTGAGTTCAAAGACTGCTTGTTAAAGTCTTCCATTTTGTTCAGATCCGTACAAAATAATCAATTCGTGTCTGCTTTTGATTGGCGAGTGAATACGAGATTGTCAGAAGTGATGATAGTACGTGAATTAAACGCGATCTTTTAAAAGCATTTCAAAAATCTCATTTTATTTCCATATAATCTTAAAGCGATGAGAAGCTCTGTTAAAATTTTATTTCGATAAAAGAATTTTTCCAAAAGAATATATATTTATATCGACAACAATTGGCAAAGGTACATAAAAACTTCACGACGTTTCAACCCAGGATTCGGGTCCTTATCAAGAAAGAATTTTCAAAAGAATTTTTCTGCTTTATGAGGCAGAGGCTCTCCTTTAGAAGGAAGGTAGATTTACTATTTATGAATTAAATAGTAAATTAAATTTAAAAAATAAAATATTTCTTTTACTATTTTTTACTAGCATTATGTTCCTATAAAAAAATAATTAGTAGGATAAGATATCGAGATAAAAGTCATCCTTTCTTCGTAAACTTATGAATACTTTAAGCTTTTATCTTATCTTCATTCATTCAATATTGCATAGAAAACACTCAAGTTATTCGATAAGATCTTACGATTCGCGTATTATGCGATCCCTTTATGCTCACAATCATCTCGCATCGCCCCTGGCTATAAGTTGCTCGATATTATGATTTGCACATGAAATTGGATGCATCGATTTTTCGTGATACGTCTATCGGTATCGGCATTACTCACGTTATCCGATGGAATAAGTGCCGTGGGCGAACGACAAAAGTAGCCGAGATTAGAATTGGAACATTTAGATTCGTGCGATTTCGCTCGGAAGTACCTGGCGAAGGTATACCGGCCATTTTGTAAAATCGCCGTCCATCTACTCGGGTCGGAAAGTATATTCAATTCACTAAGTGATTCGGTTGAATATTACTTTATTATCTTTACTCACACACCCTTTGTTCTTCGCGTACGTATAAAGCCTGCGAAGAAGAAGAACAATTCTTCGAAATTACAGCTATTTTATCGGATTAAAGCGCGCTCGCTTTCGTACAATGGAACATGAAAGTCGCTCAATTTCACCTCACCGTTAAGTGAGCGTAACGAAACGATTTCCATAAGGGAAAGCGTACGTTAAAAAAAAACGGCGTTTGAAAAGAACCACACTAAGACTATATAAGCCTCGCCATTACAAATAATCGTCTTATCGTCGTTTGTAGTATAATAATCTCTTCATTCATCGCGTTTTCTCTCTTTTTCCTTTTTCTATAGCATTTTTGCGCACATCATGTACCATTACAAGTCACAAGCAAAATATAATTATAATATAGTATATTGTTTTTCACTTTATCATCAAATTTAATTTTATTATCTTGAATCACGTATGATAACTCAAAAGGAAACATTAATTCGCTAACTCTTTACGCACCATGATAAATGTTAATATTATGAATTATATTTATACCTTTGAATATTTATTTTGTTTATCTTATACGTGGAGAAATATAGCTAGAGGCGATTGTTTGCTTACAGCGATAACAAAACTCAACCATTTTCAGTGCAACGTACATTTACTCGTTTTGCGAAGAATACTTGAAATGGAACTTTATAATCTAAACGGAATATATTAACTATTTTTCGATATTTTATGGACAAATAGTGTAAAATATATAGATCTCACCATGAAAGACTGGTAAAATAGCTAATGCTTTTGCAGAAAAGCGTATGTTTGTAAACAGCTTGTTTTAGATCCGAGTTTTTGCTTGGCACGGGAACCTTTGAAAACTGTTTAGTAGTATTGTCTTTACTCAAAGCGTCCCTCGAATTGAAAAAGAAGAACGTGGTTCTTCCGCTATGCGCGTGTATCGTCGAAAACAAACGGGTGGGCTAAAACAAAATACGTGTTCCGTTTCACGATGCACGGAAGAGAAGCCGCTACTTCGAAACATTCGCGGAAGGCATGAGAAAAGGTAGGAATAAAGAGAGAAGACATAGCGAGGTGTATCGCGTAATGCCTTCTCTTTTCATCCAAAAAAACTAAACAGTATCAACGTGCATACCGGAATGCTTTCTGGGTATTGTTGGAAGGCGTGGAAGGGGGCGGGAGGCAATACATTCCCGTTAAATCATTCGTAAAATCGTAGGTACCTCCACAGCGCGGTACGATTTTTCCGACGTAAAAACGGAAACATTTTTCCGTGTGCAACGGTCCCTGTATTCCGAAAATTCAACAAGATTGTCCACAAAGACACCACTTGCCTGCGAAAAAATGAAAAAAATTGTGGTGTCGCGATACACGCGTGAGACCCCGTGATAAATGGCAGTCTTTTTTTTTCGTCTTCTCTCTACGTGCATAGCGAGGATTGTGCAGCATGACCTATTGCGCCACGGTTAAATTATTCGTAAAATTGTAGACGGTTCAGAGTTAGCAGCACCTTATTTTTAGATTTCTACTGCTTCCGAGAGATCAATACTGAGCAGAGATACCTTTTAAAATCCATCTTTTCCTTCCGTACATATTATAGCAAAAGTCACAAAATTCCTTCACCTCGCATTGAGAATGCGTTGAAAATTTTACGATTCTAAAATTTAAAATTGATCATAAAGCTAAAAATTAATGGATGCATCAAGGATAGTGTTGCATGCTATCGCTATAATTTCTAAAATCTGTAAATAAACTTCTCGTCTTCCTGATAAATCACTTACCGCAACGAAAATTATATGAATCCCGGAAATTGCGCCCGTCATTCATTACGCTATGGATAGGTATTATGGGGTATGGTAAGACTCATGATGGTATATATTCTGGGATAATTGTACTTAATACATATAATAGCCAGGTTACTAAATTAAGGGAAGCTCAACCGGTTGGTCTAGCTTAACAAAGTAATTCGCGAATCCGTATGGATTACCAATGACCACAGTACCTCGAAATTAGCAAAGCTCCTATAGATTATACATCCCTTCGACAATCGACTATCGGAACTGATTGATATACGTACGATATATATAATAAAGATATATATATATATAATTTGATATTGTATCAAAATTCAATTTTACGTTATTATCTTTCCGCAAATTTTATTTTAGTTTATTATCGTGATATGTACGATAAAGCGGTATACTTGCTGGTACGATACCAGAAAATATATCCAAACAATAGTTAGAGTCCAAATATAGTTAGAAATAAAAAAGAGAATAATGACAATGTCATACGTAGAATATGTTGCGGCAATGCAAGTAGGAAATCGAAAATAGAGTTAAGAGAACATCTTCGTGGCAGTACAATTTTATCTCTTCCTGCCTTAAAGCAAAGTCACTCGCCATATCATAGAAGGAATTGCGATTTATCGGAAATACACGTGCCACAAGCAGCGTTGCGTGATAGTCGACGATATTAGGACATGACGTAAAAATTACATCATCGTCGAGCAGACTCTAAGATTCTGTTGCTGACGATGCTTGTCGATAGACTATTGCTTCAGTAGAGTTTTTTTATATTTAAGAATTGGTGACACTATTTTTTTTATCAATAAAAAATATACGTTTAAAAAGTAATTTATCAAATTATTCGCGGTTAATCAAAGATCTGAAATTCGTCCTATTTTATTGCAAATATTTGCAAAATTTTGTTAATTCATTTCATCATCAATGCGTGATTGTGGCGAAATATTAAAATAATTAATATAAAATAAAATATGCGATAAATAATATAATGAAGAAAATCGATACAGCTGTTACGTGACAAGCAATCAAATAAGGTTTATGCTATAAAAGGAAACGTATTATTGCCTGTATTACATACATTATTATCGTGTGCATAGCTGATAAAAGTCCCGGCGAGAGTAATGATAAAAGGGAATACTGTAATATTAAAATTTCAAGAGCAGAATAATTATCCGGTTGCGCGTTCGAGTCTGTTAATTAAGTACGTTCGCCTTCATCCTTTCGCGGAAATCAAAAAGGTTCCGGGAGACATATTCATTATCTCGCGAACCATCGATTTCGACGTTCTCACCCGAGGGAATCCGCGGGCGTCGGTCGGCCAAGTCGGCGACGACCTGGAGTTAACAGCGCGAGTTTAAAAGTGATTTATCTCTGATTTATGGAGGAAAGAGCACGGTACGGAAGCCGAAAGTTTCTCGGCTTCTCGGCGACGAGGCGGAAAGAATTATCGGCCGGGCACAATGGACAGGCGGTGATATCGTTTACACGTCGAATCCCACGGCCGTCCGTTCTGCACGAAGACAAAAAGAATGTCGGCCGCTTTCTTCGCCTTTGGGCAAGGAAAAAATATCGCGGCTGCTGCGAGCTCGGCGGATTTTCAGAGCGGAGCCGCTGGAAACGGAAGCGCCGCCGCCGCCACCGCCGTCTCGCCGAGACGATGCAGTTGAATTTTCACGGCGGTAGAAGTTCGTAATGAAAAATTTAATTCGCCGAGGAAACGGGAGTTATTCTCAACAGAATATTTTCGCTACGGCAAGCGTTTTACTGCTCCCTCCAACGTCGCTGTTCGTTTTCCGCCAGCCTTTGATATTTTTCGCTCCAAGATGTTCTCTCCTCGCACGCCTCAGCCCGATCCGTTTGCAAATATAGTTCGTATGTACTTTGTATTCCGCAGCTTAATGAAGAAACTTGATGTAAATGTACCGACGTCAATGCAAGTCCTACATTCTTGTTGCTTTAACGTGCGGTATAAACGCAATTTATCTAAAAGCACTTACACGTTATTGGCAAGATTCCGCCTCGCTAGTTTCCTCTTGGCCGCGCGTGCGTTTGCGAAATCCCGCAGTGAAATATTCATGGCGATGGTATTCGCGACTACCAGCAGCGTAATTCCGCGCACGATTCGTGGGACGTCGATTCAAAGTAGAAGAGGTAACCTCATTTCACGCGGACGAAACTTTTCTCTCCCCGTTTCCAGCGCGGTGTTCCTCCCTCTTTGAGCTGACGTCGAAACGTTACAGGAAACGTGTCGCTCCGTTCCCAAAGGAGTTTCGTCGAGTAGTCGATGTTCAGAAAATATCTGTAAGTTGGTGACGCGAGCAGAAACATTTGTCTACGATCGTAGTTCGAGGGGCGTGTGCAAAAGTGCCAGCTCCATACAACATACATTCGCAAACATGAACAATAAAATGAGACAGAATAGTTGATTAAGCACAAAGGCTCGCGCGATTGTTGTCTATGTTTGCGACGCGAATGCAGTTCGAAACGGCTTCGTTACGTAGATACGTACTAGCGTATCTTTCCATTCTTCTCGTCTTCTCGGTTCAACGCTAGATACAAAAGGATATCGCTGGCGCACTGGTGTCTCGCATCACGCCGTCCCTTTCGGAAACAGCCGGAAGTAGGAAGGTATCAGCTGGCTGAAGTCTGAAGCCGAGAGTTCCAAGTCTTGATTGCACGATTCATAACGCTCAGAATCCAGGGCGTATTCGCCCTACTCTCCCCCCCTCCTCCCCTCATCCCTTAATTCTCTCCACGTCGGCCTTGTTCTCAGCTGCCGCGTGATATGACGACGGATCTTCACTTCCGGAGGTAGATCGCCCGTTATGGTCGAAACTTGAATTCGCTATGAGGAACGGTCACGAGTGAGGATCATGTCGGATCAAATGGGCGTGTAGAGAAACGAATGTTGAATTTCTTGATATGCGAACAGCGAGCACCGGAGTTTCAACATTGTAATTTATCATTTTCAATGTGAAATCATTTATTCCGCAGCGCGAGAAATATTTCAGCAGACCATCCGAAAAGCATTTCCAGCATTTCCGCATTAGCGAGGTACCATTCGGTCTCCTTAATTCACAATCTCGGAAACGAATCCTTTTTTAAAGAGTTGGAGCTATAGTTGAATGAGAAGTCGCGAGAGAGCAACGATTTAAAAAATTCCGCGCAAGTTGACGGCAAAAACGGCGGACCATGTAAGAAGCAGGTCTTCGAGTTCTCTGAGATGTAGCGGATTAAATTGAGAGAAAAATTGAACCAGCCCTTATTTCAGCGTGCAATGTTTCGTAATCTGTTAAAATAGGTATATTAAAATGGGGTAATGTACTGCAGTTTAATTTTCTTTCCTCTCTTCATTTTTGCGTTACGCGTCTACATTTTTATGTCTTTGTTCCGCGCTGTCAGTTCCCTTTCTATATGCAGAGAAAACTACCCGCTGAACGTATACCCGATGTACACTATCTACATATGCATCCCTATAGATGTATGTATGTCCTTTGAGAGCAATGCTGAAGTTTCACAAGCGTTCTGCAAACAAGATCACAGAACCTTCTCACACAAGCATTTTTTTAGAGTACCTTCTAAGCAATTTTTTTATCGCAAATGTTTTAACTTGTCACGATACATATTTCTATATTGTAACAATATTCACACGAGAATTGATTAAAATTCACTTACATAGGATAATAATAAAAAATTATGCTACACAGCGAATATATTATCTTTGCGACGTACAATATGAATACGTCATGGATATAATGTAGACACGCAAACTGTCATTTTCCCTGAATAGACCATAAAACAAGGCGAACGTGTTCCTTATTTGGCTTTAGAGCGTGGATGGAGACACGTGCGGCCAATTGAAGTTCCATTCCACAAAAGTTGCTCCGGTAACTTCCTAGCGACCTCCGCTCCCGGACTCAACTCAAGAAGAACCGCAGGCTGACGGTAATTGAGGACAAATAGAGAAAATACTTTTGATAGTGGCCGCAACGACGATCATCCCAGTTCCGTACGAGCGGTTAGACGTTTCATTAAAGGATATTGCCGTTGCTCAGAAGGAAAGAGAGGGGGAGCTGAACTTCTTAAGGGTGAACCGGTTGCAGCTTGCCGTTTGACGGCGGTGGGTTAGTGAACGAGCGAGAAAGTAACCCTCCCCCGACAGTCGTTGTTCGAGAATCTCTGGCGCGACATCAACGATTATTAGATCCTTGATGCGAGGATGGTACTCCGACCGGAAATGTTGAATGAGATCAAAGATTAATTGAAATCAAAGATTTCGCAAGATAATTGCGTCAAACGTATCAATTTTGACACAACATTTTAGTCGCCGACTTCAAAAATTGAAAGAAATTCTTAAAAGTATTATTAATTTTGCACCGATTTCAAAAAATTGAAAGGGATTCTTAAAAGTATTATTTCATACTTTTTAAAGCTTTTTTCAATTTTTTAAAATTTTTTAAATACTTTTTAGAGCTTTTTTTGAACTCGGTTCTATTAAAAAAAAAAAAATTTTTTTTATTTTATACTTTTTTAGTGTTTTATTAAATTAACATGAATAATTATTATCGCATATTTCCTTACTGCTCCGTGATGTTCTAGCGCGATATTTTATGTATATACTAAAACCTTCTTGGAGGCTTCTTTAGGACAGTGAAAACCGCATTAAAATTCGTCCAGTAGTTTTAGAGAAACTTTACATACATACACGCTGAATATAGAACCTCCTTTTTTTGAAGTCGGTTAAAAAGGAGAAAGCTAGAAGAAGTCGAATGTCTGCCTCTTCTTTTCCGCCGTTTCCACTCCGTTACCCGTTCGTGCTGCCAACAGCTGACATGGAATACAGACGAAGTTAACAAGGTTGTCAGAATATCATTCGGAACGTTGCAAATAAAAGTAAAAATATAGAGCATCGTCGTGTTTCGAATCGCAATGTAATAAACGAGTCGGCACGTTAATATTGTAAGTTACTTATAATATTACGAATTATTGGGACGATATTACGGGGTTTCTCATTATCGTTTCGGCATTTGCTCACTTCGTTAGCCTTTTGTAGGACAAGTTCAGAGAGGTTTAACGATGTCGTCGTCATGACGGAGGAGAGAATGGAGCTAGCAGTCTGTAAGAAGCTGGGGGCTTTATTAAAGCCTCCTATAATATTAAAGAGGCCAAGAGACTGCCAGTGTCTCGTACGTGCTTATACTGCGCGAATATAACCGCGGTCTCCAGAACGCATTTGGAATATACCGAAACTGTACCTTCTTGTTATACTATGAGATTATATAAAAATATGATCGCATTATTATACGAACGTATATTTCACTGCTATACAGACATATAAATCCACAGAGAAAAATATTATTCTCTCTCAGGATACAAAAAATGTGTTCATTATAAACACAACATGTTACACTTTGATATAAAATATCAAAGTGTAACATGATGTATGACATACTCTTAATTATACCTACCCATATTTCGCAAAAAATAATAATTTAATTCAGTGAAATTGTATAATTCAATTTTTTTTCATCATTCTCTACGACACGTGTAATATCTTGCGGCTTCTCCTGCAACCTCAGAATTATCAACTTTGGTCTATATACGGTCGACCGTAAACGAAAAGCATTTTCATTCAGTTCCCGTTGTTATCTACATTATCTATTTTGCAAGGATGTTTACTGCAGTTGACTCGTTGTTATGGCGTAAGGTAATCACGCTACCGTGTACGTTTTAAACGGGATATTCCCTCTTGGACGTCGTTATACTTCACGGCAATGTTCCCCTGCGCGAGAAGCGTTTCGTCTGCGCTTCAGTTACAACATGAAAGCCGAGTGACCGAGCTGTCGTTTCGTGGTTACGACGTCGTTGCCGTATCGGCGTATATTGCCAGCGAAAGAGACTCCGAGCCTTCGGTCCGCGTCGGTTTCGCAGAAGGGATGAATTTTGCGAGTGCGGAAAGGGGTGGGAGGACATTCGGGAGGATGGGTTTACCCGCAGAGCTCGGTTTCAGGTCAAATTAAACATGAAGCTGCGCGATCGTTCCGACCCGCGTGGAGCGTTTCCTTCACAGGAGATCCAGCGGATCGCGGGATTGAGCCGGGCGCATTCGTTCTGGCCTCGTGCGGTATCCGAACGCTTAATTTTATATCACGACCAGAATGAATATATATACCGCAAGGTTGGAAATATTAATGCCGACAGGAAGGGGAGACAGCTACATCTTCATCTCCGTGCATTCGCCAAATGCAGTTGCGAGCAATTTAATGAGTGTTATGTAGCATGTATGAACGCGAATTAACTAACTCGTACGGAACAATGGGACGTTATATTAAAATAATGGCTTGTGTGTGTGATTTACTTGCCTGTTTCATTCGTCCGCGGTATATTCACGAATCAGCTAATTAAAACAGTCATGCTCATTACACGCTCTATCACAGAATAATCTTTCGCTAATGTACAATTGATTGTGACGTTAACCCGTACGGTGGAACTCGTGTATTACTAGAAATTTGACGAGTGTTGCACGGCATTACGCGTCATCGTTGATATATATCACTACTTTTCTCTCCCCTTGCCATGTTGCCCGCGGTTTACCGCGTAGAATGATGATATTAATTAATTGTGGGAATATTAGTATTAGCATAGATGTGTTCAATTCGCTAAACAAAAGCGTAACTGAGTGCAAACGTAACAATAATACTTGTCAGAATGCGATAATATTGTATGACTTGTACAAAGCACTCGGAAGCTATGCATAAATATATGAAATTTAATAATAGATTTTCAAACATCTTCGGAAAATAACACAGAAACGAGATGATAACAAGAAATAATATTATTTAGCAGTTTTATAATTTCTGTATGAAATTTGTATAGCTATTCTGATTCCAGACAATTATTATTAATACTTAATAATAATGGTTCGTATCTTCGGGGATAAAAAAGGGAACGTAATAATACAAAAAAAAAAGACTTGAAAATTTTAAAGAAGACTAGGACTTCAAATTATCTTGAAATAACGAGCGAACTTTCAAGAAAATGTAGCACTTCATATAATCAATTAAACTCCAGAACGAGTGAGATGCTAATGGAGTTCGACTAAGTATAAACTAGAGCAAACTAGTATCGAGTCGAACGAACGCATCAGCCTTCACTAGTTCATATCTATTTGTGTCGTAAATTCCTCAACTCGTAACTGCGTGACTGTGGAACGTATTCATGTAATAGATCATCATCTCCATGTTAAATATAACTTTCATGAATATGTTCGTATATATACCTTCTCTTAAGGATGAAAAATAGGATAAGCCTATTAAGCTTTCGGAACATAGATGGAATGTGAAAAGAATTGATGTAAAGTGGATTGAAACAAATGGGCTCTATGACCATCGACGCATAATAAACGATGTTTGAGCATTTGTTTATTCTCCGTGTCCCCTCGCATTTGTTTCTCTACCGTTCAATGGCCCATTATTCGTAGTTAAGACAATGCCCTATCGGCCATTTGTCTTTTTTCACAATTGACTGTTATCCCTCGCTATAAATCTGACAGGTGCCGAAGAGGCGCGTGAAGGAATCTATCGCAAAGTGGTCATCGTAATCTCTGTTATCTTAAGCAGACCCTTCGGTTATGGTTCCTTGCTCTTCCAGCGGATCCTGCTTCGGACTCGGCTATCATTCCCCTTGACGTTGACGGAGTATTGTTTTCCCGAGCAAGATTTCCTCCGAGTCCACTTGCTGCAGGAGTATGGATAGCGATATGGCAAAAAAAAAAAGAACGAAGTTGTAATGAAATGTCACCTCAGTGTTTGTCTTCTCCACAGGCTTTGTTTGAATGTTCGTTGTTTGTTTAAGTATTCGATCAAAACCGCGCAATATAAAACAATATAATGTCTCTCTCGAAGAAGAAGATATTTTAAATGTCGCATTGTTAATATTTCAATACTGCCATTTTTATGCAAAGCATCGGAAGTACATCGTGTATTTTGCTCGTATTTCATACATGTCGTATTTACATATACAATTCACGCCAAATTTGGAAGATAAATGTTAGTTGTTATTCCTCCCTGGTGTTGTTTTGCTATAATTGAATGATTAATTGCATCCCCGTTCTCTCTCGCGTCGCTGAAAGCGTATATTCATCAATGTCTCTCATACCTATAATTACAATTCTCAATTCAATGATAATGTTGACGTCGGTAATGGTCTTTGTTTCATCTTTGAATTATTTGTCAAGCACATCGGGGAACAATATATTTTGCTGGATAAGATATGAATAATTCACTTTATAGTTAATGTAATCTATTTAGCTTTACGCCACATTATTACAAGTTATTTCAAGCATTTATATCAAATAACTCAAATAAAATTATTGATACTTACAATAGTTGATGAATTCAAGCCAATTAGCTCATATCGATAGTCAGAAAGAGAATATCTAGATATATATTAACTTAATAACATATAATGTTGTAGAAGTTATATGTAAGCGGCTTAACAAACGGGATTCTGACATGTTCTTTCAGAAAGAACTTTTTATGTTAGAAATTCTGATTTCTCGCTATCCTTGCCTCGTAGCTTCTATTCCCCTTGCAGATCGTACACCCGCGATTCCGTGGAATTAATTCGTTAAGAGGTGGGAGGTCGGTCGTCCTACCGTGATAGACGGGGTTCGTAAATTTTAGAGGTACACCTGGTACTTTAGCCCACTAGGGCGGAAGGAAGGAAGGAAGAGAGATGAGTACGGCGAGTAAATCCAGCTTCCGGTAGCAGGTCGGCTTCCCTGGCTAGAGTTGATCCTTGAGAATCTCGGTTATTCACTCGTGCTGGGCTGTCGATAACTTGGACAATCTTAACCCCCGCCCACTTTCTTTTCTCTTTCGCACTTTCACGTGCTCGCTCGTCTTGTCCATCATCTCGTTTGTCACGAAAAAGATCTTTGGTTTGGCTTCACACATCTTCCGGATCAGCCTTCTCGTGTTACACCGCTAAATCCAATATCAGGCTGTCGCTTCCTATTTTCCGAGAGGATCTAGACATAGTCCTCGCCTCTATTGCGCTTCTACTTTTTCTCTTTTCGCTTCTAACAAAAGTGATCCAGGCGAAGAATTGCTTTCGTATAACCGCAACTTGTTGAGTGAAGAGAATTTTTGAAACCGGACTGAAGTGAGCACTTCAGTTTTTAGCGAGTATAATGTATAAGTATACACGTATATATACGCGTTAGAGATAAAAATATTCGTATCTCACTTATGTATCGCGGCAACGTCATTCATACCTACCCTTTTTTATTATATTTTATATCATTTCATGTTGCAGGTGACTGGCATCGTAGGCAGAGCGGATGTTCTAGCGTGTATCTTCTTTTTGCTGTCCTTTCTTGCCTATCACGGGTGAGTATATAATTTAATAACTTAAGTTTTTTAGTCTTACTGAAGTTTCCGGCACATTTAATCTTCTTTAAGATTAACGAATATGAATACGGATACACGCGGTTTATATAAAATTTCTACTTATACATCTTTTTATACCTATTATGTACAACAAATATAAATTTCAAAGTTTCGCAGAAAGAGAATTTAGCTAACAAGTTAAGAAAAATCCCATACTTATGCTACTTCACGTTTATATATTATCTAAGAGTTAGAATACAGTTGATATACCCTCCTGCAAACTAGGGAAACTTAGGGGCTGCGCATACGTCAAGAATGTCGGGCGACACTTAACGTCGCGACGACGCCAGCCTGACGCCAAAACAGCGACCCATTCGTTCTCATGAACATGGAGCCCGAAAATTATGAACTAAACTAATTTACCCTACAAACTACTATTATAGTTACGTGGGATCGCAAATGTGTCCCGGGTTGCTCGCATCGATCTTCAGCACGAGGGCTAAGAAGAATGACTAAACGCACAAAACAATTTCAATTTATACATTTCTAAAGAGACATTATTCTCGCAATATTCATTTTACGGTAGATATACGTCTGCTACTTCTGGGTCTAAATTTAATTAATCGTAAAAGAAGCTTAATTAGAAACTTTAAGTAAATTTCATTAATAAACTGCACGGAGAAGCCTGACATGGCGAAAAATCTGTAGAGACAGACTCGATTGTGAGAGCATAAAAAGTTTCCGTAGAGGTCGTACTCCAACATAAAAGAGCGTTTGCAGAAGACAAGAAGGTAAAACTCCGTCTGTAGGGCTGGCCAATGGTTGGGCGGCCAATGGCTGGCGGAAGGGTAAGATGCTTGTCTTCGAACCTAGGAAATTGATTACTCTTGGCTGCCTTTGAGTACTCTTTCTCTTTCGTTTCCTACCACCTTTACTTCATCACCCCGCGCTCTATGCTTATCTACCTTTTTTTTTTCTTTTTATTTAACTGGTGTCTCTTAGTTCCTCCGCCTTCAATTCAGTCTATCAACCATCCCACGCCTCGCTTTTAAATCCTTCGGCGATTAAGCCGACCGATGATTAATTCCAATTATATATTTGGCTTATCGTCAAGACTCTCGTTATTCTCTCGACTCTCGATCGCTTTTCTTCTCTATAGAGTGTATTCTCATTCGCGCGAGAGTGTATTCTCTCCGCCATTACTGCGGCGAGTTACGATTAATCTTACTTAGGGAGCTTTGATGTAAATTGTAAGAAACACTTCCATTTTGCCGCGGCCTTTCTACCTCGCTTTTATGAGCGGGTTCTCGAGAAGTCGCGATCTTGTCTCAGCGGACCAGTCTCGCATTTTTGTCTCTCTTTCTCTCTCGTTGTTCCTAAAAATCCCAAAAGACATCTTGGAACGGATCTGTCATTCAACATAGATTGATACACATGCCAACCGACGTAAACGAATAAATCCTACACGTCTTTGGATCAATGTTCTTGATGAGAATTGTTTCCCGATACCGACGTTTTTATTCGACCCGAGAAGAGAACGATATATTGAAAATATCATGAAATACATCTGTATAAGCAAAAATATAGTTGTATTATTAAAGTATTATTTCTCATATGTATAGCGGTTTTGATTATAATACTTGTATATAATTCTTTTATATTAATTTCTTAAATAAAAATCTTTTACAAAGAGATTACAAATTCTAAATATAAATAATTTTTTGTATCTTTTATATATATTTGTAATAATAAAAAATTACAAGACATTAAAATTATAAGGCGCTCGTGTACTTAAATTACGTTAATTTTTAACTTTATTAATTTTTAGCTTTATTGTTGTATAATATTTGAATAAAGGTATAATAATGGAAATCCGTCATATTTGAAAACTTGAATCACGGTAATCGATTTGTGTGTTTTAGTACATAAAAATTCGATCCAATTATACAATATCTTTTGGTCTAATATTTAAATATTTGTTTTTTTTTTTATAGTCAGCAGACGGCTTACGTATGGTCCAGCGTTTGCCTGGGTGCCCTATCGATGTTGGCGAAGGAAACTGGCGTTACTGTTCTGGTACTAAACCTTCTTTACGATCTCTATCGTTCCTGGCATTCAATCAAGAGGTAAGTGTTTAAGTGCTCGATATTGGAGCGTGGTGCACGTTACGGCGAAATGTAAGGTTTAATGTCTTGAGGTAAACTTTAAATTGATATAGCTGTTTTGATTTCAGTTACTTATAATACCTCAGAATCAATAAGATTAATCTAGGATATTTGTGTCGCGTTCGAAAAATGAGGCTATTAGACGAGAAAGCTATGCATATAAAGTATTACGAAGTTTATTCGCTCCGCATCGGAAATCACCGTCAATTTCATGTCGCATGTCCCAAAGCGGTAAATGTGCTCCTCGTGACGGTAGAAAATACGGCAAAAATATTTCGACGTGTTTAAGTTCCGTGTCGAAACGCAAACACTTTTCAAACATTGACTAGGTGCACTATTAATCATATATAGTGATAGTGACGCAATGTTCGACACATTTTTTTGTATTCACGACGGCAGATGTATAATATAATCTGCAATACGAAAAAAGCCTCTGCACTAGATACATGTATTTTACAGGTCTATTTTCGAAGTCAAGTGGAACGACGATTCTAGATATTTTTCAAGACGTGCTGCACCGTTACTCGTTTCGGTAAGTTGAGATAAACTTAGTACAGTATCAAGTGAAGTCGCGTCTGTACTTATATGTAATAATGAAAAGACGATAATTGCCTCTGTTATAATTATATTGCCCTCAATTTCTCGACTTATAATACGCTGAAATAATGTGAATATATCGTGATAAAATCCTGTGTCTCAATTCGGCGACACATATTCATACATTACTGTCACTCTAATGTTAGCTGAATCAATCCTAAAGCTGAATATTCCTAAAGGATTAAGAGGAAAGAATGACTCCATCTGCAATATAGATGAATGGGTCAAAGAGGATTGAAATACTCTCAAAATACTCTCAACGCATCATGTACATTTGGTCGTGCGTGGAAGTCCCATAGGATTTTCAGACGAGTGTGGGAAGAGCGACTGGCTTTGTTATTATTGTATTAACGACAATGTCTGCGCTTCTGGTATCCAGGGAATTGCAGGGATGTCCATGACTATATTTATCCTTTTAAGTCCGTGCACCCTCAACTTATCACGTAACTGGATTAACGGAAAAATCAAGCTTCAGTAAGCCTCGACGGCAATTGAGAGAGAAGCATATTGTATAATATTGATTTATCCTTGATTGTTTTATTCAGGAAATTTATCGAAGGTATCAAGAAGAAGAAGAAGATAAGAATTTTGATGAAGTGATCGCAGACTGCTGCAAATGTGTATTCACGTATTGTTGTAACGTAGTACTCGGCTGCTAGTACTCGGCGTTATACCTAAAGGGGACTACCCTACGTATTAAGAGAGAAAACACGATCGTCCCTCTTCTATAATCCGCGGAATTAGCGCGGATCCTTTATTCCGTGTCCGCATTAATTCTTAACGACCGATATCTTTCGTTTTTATCGCCCGGCTATAGTCAGACATCGATGTTTACAGCAACTCGTGCCTTAAGCAAATTTAACGATCGTTACTATAGATACACTCGACGTAGAGAATTTCCCTTTACAGTCGTGGAAAATAAATAACATTCCCCGAATTGCTATGCAACACAAGACAAACTGTGCAGCAAACGAAGCGTGGGATGAAATAGCGGCAGTTTCAAAAGATCAACAGAATGATATATGATTCGCATAAATGGCTATTGTATACCGCTCGGCAATCGAAAATATGGCACGGGTTTACTACCGGCATACACGATAATAATCAGCTTTCTCGTAATTAATTTTGTTAAATGACGGCAATAATTCAATGCCAAATTTATCTTTCTTCAGGATTCATTTAAGTTAAACATCATTTTAACTTGAGTACACTTCAAAGAAGCGAAAAACTTGCACGGTTTAATTTTGATCGAACGTTTTATGCGTTTAATTTGAAATCCTCTTTGAAACTTGATTTTCAAACAGGATTTAAAGTTTTTGCGAATAGTAAAGCTTTTAAGAAGGCTCTCTCTTTCTAGCAAAATCCACGCAGGCGTGAAGTGCCTTGAATCTTCAAAGGAGTCTCAAGTTAGGTGGTAAATTTTATCGATAAAAAATGTGAATTTCTCGTATTTTCGGCACGAATCCATCGAGGTCATGCTAGTCGATCACGACACGTAGGGTGTAACTCCTAAACGGAGTTTACGAGATGCTATTAAATTCTCGGCGCTTTACTAGCGTTGATGTTCATACCTAAGAAACGCCAGCTCTTGCGGCGCCGGCGCTCATCGTCTTTATTGTCGCGAATTAATTTAGACGGCGTCGTATTAAGTATCCTTACCAACACGGGAAAGCGTTCGATAAAGATAGCATATCTCACACAATCAGTAATGGTTGTGCTGTAACGTATCCATTACCAAACAGGCCAAGCAGGCATTGTATTAGTTATCAAATATTTGACAATTGTGAAATGATATATAAACGAACAACAATTCTGCAATATTAATTTTTTCTATAAGTTATATTAATCATTCTGTAAGTTAAGTTTCTATAAGAGTAAGACTGTTTTTGAAGTAACAGAGTTTCAAGTTGCGCATTAAAATTCTGTAGCGTATAATTAGTCGGTAAACTCAATTGTATAATTTCCCTCGGTGCAGGAATTGCTAAATAATGTATTTTGCCCTCAAGACGTATTGTGGTAAGTCAGGGCAGCACGACCCGTCACGTGGGCCAATGCGGGAATAAAGGTTGCGCATGGAAAGTACTTTAACCGAACACGATTCTGAGTTATGCTAATTTATGCTGCCGAACGAGGGAGGCGTGCTTGCACACGACCTACCTTCACACAGTTATCTACATATCCCGGATCTCTTTCCACCCCTGTCGTTTCCGCCATCCCGTAACACTTACACGCCCTCAGGTACGTCGTTCTCAACGATGCTTCTCAGTCTTCATCGCCGGCAAAGACCACTAATATCCTAGAATAGAATACTGTACTATTTAACTAACGTTAAATGTAATCTGTCAGATTTACAGATTCTTTATTCGAGCAAATTGAGATAAGAACATTATATTTTACTTGCAAAATAACATTTCATTGTCACTTATAAATTAAAGTTGCTAATGATTTCTGTTTTTAGAGAGAAATTTCAAGTAATTTGAAATTCAAGTGCTTTTAAATCGTTAACAAAACTGACTGCACTAAAATATTATCGCTATTGCATCAGAAGACACGCGCGCGAAAGGCGTGTATCACACAGCTAACGTCTAAGGTGACAAACCTAATCAATAGGCCAATCTATTAGAGAGAGAGAGAGAGAGAGATGCGCTGTTTACTGATTGTACATCGCTATGCTCACTGTTATCTGATTGGCTTAACGCTTAACTCTCGCTTGTATTACACTCCCTTAAGATACTACTATCAAAGACAAATTACGATCGAAGCTGTTCCACCAGCGGCAAGAAATGCATTATCGCGATTGCTTTCTTCATCATTATCGAATTAGTCAATAATCAATATCTAATCGAACATATTAAAAGAATGCATTTTCGCAAAGAGAAAATGCATTCTTGATCTTAATCTTAAAAGAATAGCGAATATTAATTCGTAGAATGTACCGTAATTTCTAATAATTTTATTATTTCATTGCTACTGTATTGTTACTGTACTTGATCATTACATCGCAAAGCGTTACGATTGTGTATTCATCTCCGGTTAAAAGTTTGCAACGTCGAAAAAAAAAGCATCAATATGCGATACGACATTTCCCGCGCATCAGATATTTATCGGAATTGAATTTCCGCCCCTCTCGCCGTATTCCGCAGGTCAGCCGGGAGATCTTCGTGGTGGCGTAATACAATATTCCAAGAGCTTCCCATCGAAGAACAAGGCCGGCATTGGTGTCGGACGTCTCGACAGAACGCGGCGTTTCGATGACGGCGTTAGGTATATATATACGACGTGTTCGTATGACCGCTTAGGACGGACGCTACCCTCGTCTATCGACTTCGATCCTGAAGGATATGAATACCTCGAATTGGCAGATATTGTCCGACTCTCCAACCCTTCCAGAACCACTCACCGCCGTGTCTGTCCGCCGACAAGAATGCGAGCGAGAGAGGCCCCGACGTAGATACAAAGGCGGAGAGACAGTGAGAGGGCCAACGACGCCCCCGGATAACTCCGGAATAAGGGATAGAGAGTGGTCTATCGGAGGATGGCACGGACGTCTATTGGGTTAGCGAGCTCTGCGGAGGACGTGACGGAAATGTGACGACGGTCCCGTGTCATCCCCTGCGTGAACGTGACGACGTCTTGGCGCAAGAGAGAGACTGCGAAGCGACTCTACCCTTCGTTCTTTGCTATTCAGACCCGTGAATCGTGTTACTTAATTAAACCATTTAGCGGAACGTGACTGGTGCGTCGCGTCCCGTCGACTAGTAACATTATTGCGAGACGTATTACTAGCTTCCTCGCCACGTATCTTACAGATGATGAATAATTAACGTAAAGAGAAAATTGTATCATGTGGACACGGCATACGAATGCGCAATTTTGCCTTTGCTGTCTGCTCACTTTTCAACCATTAACTCTACTTTGATTCACTTCACTGCATCGTAATAGTTTATGTGTTTCTGTATTTACGCGTCTCTACCTATGTTAGTGAATAAATAAGTTGAGTAATGCTTATTTATATAATAATGCTGAACAAATTTGAGAGACTGCTTGTTGAAAGCACCGTTCCAGCTACTTTGTTATTTCATTTTTTTGTTATATAAATACAAGAATATAATGGTAATTTATGACTGAATTATGATGGAGTATAAATGTAAAACATAAGAGTTGCAGTTGTAAATAAATACAATACGAGCGCATTTTAATTAAAATATAAGAGACACTTGATTTATTCACGTTTAATATTCACATACGGCTGTGTAAAACTTTTTATATGTGACGATTTAATTTTTTCTCTTTGTTAGCAAAGTATTAAGAAAGTAAATTTGTTAAATTAGTTTAAGCATTAGTTTAAATATTACAGAAGTTTTCAAATCTACATTTGTCATAAAGTATATCTGGACATTTCCATAAGCACTCGAAAAATGTGTCTCTGTAACAATATGAAAATTTATCGACCATTTAATGTTTGCAGTTTAGCATACTTTTTGTGGTACGACTCGCTCTACTTCATGGTACTTTGCCGAACTTCTCCGCACAGGATAATCCAGCTGCTTTTCATCCCTGTTTCCACGTCAGGTGAGTATAAATCCTTTATGTTACGCGAGTCGCGACGTAGAATCCTATTACAACGTTTCAAAACTCGCAGCGATTGAGAACGACTGGAAACTTTATACCATTGTCCCTCGTTGAGGAGTAACGTATCGCGTATACGTGAGATCAAAGTGTTGGATGACAATGGAAACAAGACGACTTTATCCTTTGATCTGATTCAGCCCGTATTCACCTCTCGCCCCGGTGCTTTCAACAGTTGGAAACATTTAAGCTGCCATACTGTTTTGTTTGTTTGCTCTCACACCTCTGCGAAAGAATGTATTCTTAGAGCAAATCGGCCATTTATCCGATTACTTTCACGAAACTGACATAAAATGAAAGAGAATGGACATTTATACGGATATATATGGATGCATCGCCAATTCTGTGATTGTTACGAACATAGGAAGGAAAATAGAATACTTTTTTATGTACTCATATAATATTTCTTACATTAATTCTCCGAGAAAGAGAGATCATCTAGATAAAGACCTCTATCTTTTATTTATTCCATTCATTTATACTTGAGTTAAAATGTCTTCTAATGCAACATCCTGAGGTTCAGGAGCGTTAGATGACTGTCAGCCGGAGAAAGATTTTCGATTCGTGCTCGGATTAAACCGGAAGTCTGGTCTGCCCAACTTTTCTACTCCTCCAATTGCCTGTTTGCAACAGATTCGCGCCGCGTCCCGCTGGCCCGATTCGAGTCCCACCCTCAAAGAGTTTCGAACGCGATGCAACTTTTCGACGCTACTCGAAAAATCTCTCAGTTGATCTTATCGAAGACGGTACTGGCGATACCGCGCGATTCGCAATTTTAATCCACTCGATAACCTCTTGAGACATTTTCTTCTATCGTTTCTAGAAGTTTTCTCGGTGGCGCATTATAGGCGTTCGAAGAGAATTCTGAAATTGCGGCGTACGCTCACGAAAAATTTTCTAATATATGATCCGATTTTACGGCTCACTGAACATGTCCAGTAAATCCGATTCCGCTATATCCCGTAGTTCAACGATATCGCATGACCGCCGCGTATCTATTACGTCTCACAAGGAACGGACGTGTCCTGACGTTTCACGTAGATGGAAAATGGAAATGGTCGCGCGATGTGATTCTCTCGACGCGACACCGCAAAACTTCCGTTCATGACGAGACTACGAAACACATTCACCTCGTAGAGCTCTTTTATGGCAAGAGCACCACGGAGACGGAGCGGTCTTTTTCACGCTCGTAAAAAATTATCTTAATTACAGAAGCACATATTTCGAAGCAGCCATAAACCTAATGCAATTAGTCTCCTTGCTCTACAAAATTAATTAGTTATACCATTACATTTTCATAATAAAAGCTGCGTTTCTGTACGTTTCTTTCACGTGATCGTGTAACCTGACAGTATGATTCTCCTCTTTCCAACACGACTGATGAAGAAACGCTAATTAAATACGGGCATTCTATGGACGCGCTTTCGTGTCTCACTGACGATACGGAAATAGAGCTGTGAAGAATGGAAATTTTAGTTATTGCTTTAAAAAAGGAAATGTTTGATAATTTCAGCACATTAAGAAATATTGTTTTGTTTCCATTATTGTACCCTACCGTCTCTGTGACATATAAAAACGTATTGGAGTGGTGTTCTGTCCTCTTGCGAATTACCGCCGTATTTATTCATCTTCCTTCCCCGGTACAATCCCAGTTTTCCACCCTCTTCGCTTTCCCGCGGTCGAGTGAAAGGAAGAAACGAACCGGAGGGAGATATTAGGCGAAATACTTTCAAGCTGTCTTCTAGAAACCGGGCGGGAATATTTTACGAGATGTATAATTTGGCTGGATGTACGTCGTTCTGCAGAATTTACGATCGCGCAAGCCTACATCGGACCAGCGTTTCGGTATATAGCGCTCCACATCGTTCAAAATTCTATCCTCCCTCCGTGTTATTCCAGTCCCTTGTCCTCCGAAATATCCTCCTCGTCGAACGCGCACATGCGGCGCACGCGGCGGCACGTGTCCTTTGGGTGACGCTGCAACTTGAGGAGATTTGCCGGCAGAATGTCGTAGGTCGCGCGCGTGGAGTTTCTACTCTAATGCAGTTATATGTTTACGAGGTTCCAGAAATACCGGGCGACATATTTGCGATCGCGTGTACCGCTCGGCCGCTCAGGTGGTTACTCGGTTAGACCCTGCGGTGCTGCTGGGCGATTAATACGGTAATTTAAGTTTAAGCTTGTTAAGCGGACGACTGGCGCGCGTAACTCTGATGCGCGAGGCGCTAATCGCCGCTAAATAGGCTACGATATAAATCATCCCGCGCTCGTTCGTTATTAACAAGGGCTTCGCAACGCGCAATTACGACTTCGCTGCAACGCAAGATGCGCCCGTACCGCTTCAATCTTGCTCCGCGCCACGTAAGATTCGCGATTTTACATCGTCGTGCGACATCAACTCCCTTATCCGAACACGCTGTCAATTTTACGAACGCATATCCAATGTGCTACATCATGCACCAGGTAATTGACTAAAATCAAGGACCATGTTTTATGACGTGCCGCGCACACTGACACAAATGTTGTATTTGAATAGTACCGAGAAAATCTTGTATCTATATTACTCAAAGATTCTACGTAAATGTGCGACAACATCTTCAAACGAATCTTAGGAGAAATTCACTGTCGAGAGTAGCGAAAGAGTGTATTAGAGGTTTCCGCATCAAGCTTGTACATGGTAAATGGAATCGTTAAAGGGACCCTCCGGTTACGACAGACTCGCGTATATACCGTACACGATCTTCGCAGTGATTAATTCCACGTCGGGTCCGCCCCGTCGTGTCTCGGTCTATTGCTGTACCCATGTGCAATGATATTATGGGCGCCATACGCGTGTCATATCCACCGTAGCCTGCGCCAGCTTTGTCGTAAAATATTAACACGCGGTAGGTAGACTTCGTAAGACAATACAAATGTTACTACGAGAGCGAGATTTTTCTCAATAAAGGATGCTCCCGTTTCATATTGAGTTTGTCATGAAATATGACGCAGTCTACAAGGAGATTAAAGATATAAAACGATTGATGATAAAATTGCATAAAATAGCAATAATCAAATTATTATTTGAGAGTCTCAGCTGTATATTTAATTACGTCGATGATAAAATTCATTGAGTTATAGACGTTATCATAAATACTAATAGTTATAGATTTTTATTTTACATTTATTTTACATGATAATTATGCTTGAAGTAATAATTAAAAAATGCAAATATACACATGTGTGCTGTTGTATGTATTACGAATATTTTAGCGTTTTAAATCGAGATTGGCGAATAATTCTTAATCACTATTAGGGCAGAGATTGAATTGTGTATCAAATAAAGGTATGTAACGTCGTTATGATAACGACGATGGAACCAGTTCCCCGAGGTTACTGCAAGACCTCATTGTGTTCTTTAAATCGCCGCAAGAGTTCATTGGAATTTATGCAGCATAGTAACTTGAAACTTCTTCTTTACGTTTGTACGTTTGGAATACTCTTGGGAGATTTATAAGTTTATAAAACAGCTTACCTCTTAGGAACTGCGGAATATCCCAGAAAATAGAAGGAATACGCTATAAATGGTTAACGTAAGTTTCCTCGTAAAAAGATTGTTCCACTTTCCTCTCCGTTTGATTTCGATATCTCTTTTGTTTCTTATGGTGTCGTAACGCGCGAGTATAAAAAATTTATGTGTATTATAAGCAACATTTACGATAATACGCGTAAAATAAAACAGAAAATCTTTCGTCCTGTGAATTTGAATTATACACACGGATACATACACACGGGCTAGTCCTTGATATGTACATCAACGAGACGTTATCCACACATGACAGAGTGCACTTTGAATTTTTATCAATATCTGTGATAGAGAAGCGTTAGAATAATCATGCACAATTCTATTCAATCGCATGTTTTGTACATTGAGAGTAAATCCTTTTTTTTCGACACATTTACTTTATTCAATATGTGAATGACAGTAAATTGTCGAAATTCGAAATATTCTTAACAATAGAGGGAAATGTTGCTGTCGATTACGCTTGTTGGATTTTAAAATCGAATATAAGAATCATTGGATTCACGCTAAAATTCAGCGAGAGCTAGTCGAACCAAGTTGTCGCGTATTGACGTGATTTTCTCCAAGAAGGATGTTGAAACTCACTTTCATATTTATGAGCTACGTTATGCGGAAATGCAAACGTATGCAGCACCAGTCATTTACGGTGCACTGACAATCATGCACGAGCGATGGAACTTCATGCATGTGATAGCGATAGAGCGTAATATAACGCCTCTCGCTCTCTCGCTTCTATTTCCATCGCTGTATGTATAATAGCATGTCTTTATGACGTAATCCTTTGACCGAGAATATTGTTACGAGAAAATTTGTATCTGCGCTCTCACGGCCATTTTCCTGAAAGTCCTGTTCAATCATCTTTGAAGTATTACTCTCTGTATTTTAATATCGCGTATCTCAATTTGTTCGCATAAAGTATTTTGCTGCATATTGCAAAATAGCGGCCTTTGAAAATACTTTGTAGTGCTTATTATTTCGCTCTGTCTCCATAGATCCTAAAATCTTGTGGATGAATAAAACTGTGATTCTGTCAGATAAAGCGTCGGAGTTATATAAAATATAATTCCGATTTTATTGAAGGCTTCAAATCTCGTGTTAGCGCGATCGAATAAAATATATAGAAGATATCCCTATCAATCGAGAGTGAAAAATAGTGAAACTCATGCTCATTGTTTTCCGTCTGGATAATCTATCGAAGCGTTAAGTCTACAGATCAGTTTCCGTGCGGATGTCTCATTGCCGGTTGATTAATTCTTATAATCAGAAGTTTCCGCAGTAAATGGCGCTAAGCTCAAACCTTTCGCATTTTTCCTTTTTACGTTAGAATCGAAGGAAAGTGGTTTCCCATTCATTAGTTCAAATTGATCCGTGTATTTTGTTAGATAGTTCTATTTTATTCTCATACAGTAAAATCCAATATATTCAAACGACAATAACTGGTTATCGCGGGATTATAATGCTCGTGTAATAGCTGGCGAAAAAGTGCCGGATATAAAGTTCACGAGCTTCAAAATTATGAGAATATGCAAAACCATTTCTCACATGTTAACCTAAGAGCAAGGCAGATTTACGATTTCGGGCGTATTTTTGTATGCGAATATTCGCGCACCACGCTCGGTTAATACCGCTAGTCAACTACGGACATACGCGCTTCTTTCTCATCGTAAGTACTTTCCCGTAGCAACTTTGTATACTCTTGTTATAATTTATGTCCTATTCAAGCACCTGCGCGCCTTCCCGGAATTCCACCCTCATCCTCTACTATAAACTATCGTGTTGCGAGTTCCCCGTAAAGATTGCACGATGATATACACCCGATGCAGATAATTAACATCGTTTACGGAACGTTCAGAAAACTAGGCTGTTAAATAACTACGTAAATAAATGTTCGATAGTCAAACGAATATATGTCCTGCATGGGAAAGAATATCGTTTTCTTTTTTCAAACGAGAAGAAACGAGTAAATCAGTTATATAAACACATGCATGTTCTTCAGAATAAGATAATTTTTATGTCTTGTAGAATCTATGTATATACTTTAACTCATTTATCAAAAACTTTGTGTCTAACACGATGCGATAATTACGTAACTGTGTAACGAAAACGAACTAAAGGATCACAACGTAGTTATCCTATCTCTCGCAAGATCAACGAGAATGTACGTGGGCAGAGAACTTTCTGGACAGTGAAAATTCCGGCGTAGAAATAAAACGCCCCTGACAAAGCTACTGCGACGACACCGCTGAGTGCGCGTAATTAGTTATATCCGGAGGGTCTAGGCACTGTTCTCTAACGAATTTCTCGCGGTGGTAAATTTTATACTTCATATACGAGAACAAAGCAACAAAGTTGATATCAAACAGCTTTCCCTCTTTCACTTTTACATCAAAGAATTTGTTACCAGTATACCTGTTAATGGGTCATTTCCTCTAACATGTCTTTTCCGCGATGGATTTTATTTTTCATACTTCATACCTCATACAATGCCTTGCAACGATCCTTTAATGTGCTTCCATTTATGATAGAATTCGTGGTATGTTAGAAACACAAAAGTTTATAAGCGCATTGTTTTGGAACACAATTCTTTGTTACATGGCCTTTCAACGAGTCATATTTCAACTTTTCTCAGCTCGGGAAATTGTGAGACTAAACGGAAAATACACGTCATCTGCGGCGAATGAAGACAAGAGGAAAGAAACGTAATAGAAAAAGAAAATGTCGCTGTGGGTATCGGCTGCGGAGTATCCAATTAGCCGATGCTCGAAAGACGAGTGGATGTTTCGAAACTCGAGAATGTCTGTCCGTATCTTGGTTCGCCTCATAGATCGATGGCGAACCATAGAAGCGAGTACAATAATGGTTTCCAAGATAACTTTCGTCCTGTAAATCCTGTTTTATTTTTTATTTTTGATGTAAGATTAAAAAAAAGAAATAAAGTAAAGTCTATAAAGAACAAAATTTAGAGCGTGATAAAAATATTCTTGATAATAAAGACACCCGCCATTTGGACTACTGCGCTTTTTCCTGAGGTGTTACTGTTTGTTATGTGCAAGGAAACTACTTGACTTCCCTTCGTCGTCGACAGTTCGGTCCATTCTCTACTCTTCGTCACTGATTGTCTAGCTTTTTCCGAAGTTTCAGCATTTTTATACATAAGAAATGTTGATATGTTCATGTATAATAGTATATCGTAAAACTGGCAAATCTACCATTATAAATGAGAACGTTTTATCTAAGACTTGAGCGTCTTATTGTTATAGATAAGATCCAATGATGCTAAATCTATTGCTCACGGGTGTGTGTACGAATGTATATCTATCGAGTAAACGTCGAACTTTACATACTCTGGCGAAATTATCTCTCGTTTGATGTCGCTTACATGAACAATCTTGGAAGTATCAACATGATACGTGAGATGTAAGTCATTCATCGTGTAGCTACCTCAACACGCGCCCATTGACGCGCACATTTGTGTGAGTTGCGCAATGACGTTAAATTATCCATTAACCACTTTAGAGGACATTAAGTCAGTACGGCCGCGAAATTTCGTCGCTCCACCGTATACGATGCCTCAGAGGATCCAAGGTGCCTTAAAGATGTAGGGCGCGGTTAACAGCACGCATTTACACCGAGCTCCGAAGCCACGGAATGTCTCAGGCTAACTGATACTGTATGACATAAATTCCTTATAGCCTCTAAGAGCACTTTGGGTAAGCCGCATCGTTGGTTTTCTTACCCGAACGGTATTTCCATACAGGTTTAAATGTATCGCATCGTTACGTTGTTGTGTATATTTGATTGCGAGACATCAATGATTACAGTGAGACATTCTGTGACAATTATATATATGTAGAATATACATACATATAAATATTGCAATAGAAAAATTGTTCTATAATAATGTGTAGTGGGACATTAATGTTGCGTTCTGGATGACGCTCGAATAAATACTTTATTACTGACAGGGAATAGAATAAATGTAATAGCTTAAGGCTTAAGGGATTTCTTGTCTGTAGTAATCGTGTACGTTCCGATTTACCTGTGTTACCGATACGTCACTTGAGAATGTTACACTGTTAAATTCGTAGTAACAAAGTATACTCAGTTTGAGTTATTTTTAACCATTCTTATAAGTCGCCGCTGCTCCTACTCAATATGTCGTTATTTAACCAAAACAATGTTAATTTAATTAAACCAATAAAGTTAAAATAATACTGTTTTGTATTAAAATAATAAATTTCGACACACATATGGTAGTTAAAAATAACAAAGTGTTACTGTTTAACTCAAGTATTGGTTTAAATTTCTTTTAATATTTAACGGTATAATGCAAAATGCCACTGCGATTTATATACGTTGAATATTATTGTTTCAGAAACTAGTTTATATGCTTAGGTACAACAAGATATAAAGTTATGCAGACGGAGCAGAGATGTATTTGTATTATTTACATATAGAGAGCATTAATCTTAAATATTACAGATAAATGTTATCAAGCATTATTAAATTACTCGCGATAATATTCATGAAAAATCGATCATCCACATTATAATTATGTTTCTTGTTCAGACTTACAATAAAATTAGTCTCGTATAAAATTAATATGTCAATAAGTATCGTGAGATGTTAATGTAAATGTCATAAATTTGAATCGTATATCCATATCACATTAGTTTGTGTTATAATATCCAGAGATCTTTCACAAGTTTGAAATTTAAATACTTATATGTGCTAATAATTGATAATTAATATATATATTCGAGGAGAACTAAAATTGGTCTATATAACGAATATTTTATAATATCATATAATAATTAACATTGAGATAGAGAAATTTCCTTATATCAATTTACTTATATCACGTTGTAGCGACGATAAAACCTAACTATGTCTCTTATGGCCTATCTTGTTCACAGGGACACTATCAAAACAGACTAGTTCATTGATGAACGTTACTCTTTCTTTCATGAAGCGGGAATATAGGGTTATAAACTTGAAATTCCTGAGAGATCTTGTTTGTATATATCGTTATAACGTGGATACGCAAATGGCTATAAGATATAGCAACGAAACATCACCGGGGATGTCGTTGACAATCCCTCAACGACACATCTGATATACATGGCTATGCGTTGAACCCTGAACGTTTCACCCGAGACCCGAAACCTCCGTACGTCATCATCCATACCGTACGTCTTCCATTCATTACAACGTGCAGTTGGAGAAATATAGATACCAGACCACAGTAGGAGAGGCATTCGCGCGACGAGAGGTGGCGTCGGCAGTGGAATAGCTAAATCGTAGCGTGCGGCTTCGTTGTACGCGTTTCCTGGATCCATTCTGACGCGTCCGTACGTAGAACTGGATCGTCATCAGTTTCCGTATGTTAGTAACCAAGACTGACGGCGTATCCTACCGCGAGCGCGAGGCGATGTGCTTCGCCTTCGATCAATCAACCCTGCCGTTTCCGACTCCACTCGTTCGGGAAGGGGTGGAAGTCGAGTAAATTACTGCGAAATGGGTGTAGCTTACGCCTTACCTATTCTGGCTGGGTTCCTGGGCCGGGATTGCATGCCACAAATTATCTGCGTAGAGACCCACCTACTAATTCTCTCACTTTCTGCTGCTATGTCACTGTTTTCTGTCTCCTACTTTTCCTCGGTTTGCTTCGTTTGCTTTCACTCTCGATCGTAACTATTTCCAGAAGTATCAAAGTGCGAAAGAATTCGCGGAATATACAGATACAGGCATACAGACAAAATTGCATTCCTTGACAGAATAAACAATTCTCTCTTATACGCTCTCTCTCTCTCTCTCTTAAAAATATATATATGTCTTATTACATTAATCTCATATTTTATCTATAATCTTTAAGCTATGTCAAATATATACTTTGTAATAAAATATGAAAAGCTTGGAGTAATTTTGGACAGATAGGTAAATGAGTGCTTAATGTCCTCAAGTAAATTACATAAAGCCGTATTAATGGCTCTAGTCTCGGCCTTCGTCATAAAGTTTGAAACTACTCTACGAGAGTATATCAGAAATAATGTGTGGAAATACGTGGCTAAAGTTTATACACGATTGAGCTTAACTACGGCGAGGAAATTTATCCTCGCAGATTGGACTAATTATATTAACGCCTAATAACGTCAGTATGTAATACATTTATCAGTTTGGAAAGAAACGCAACTTTGTTACAAAATTAACCGTACAATGAACTAAATGATTCGATCGATAGGTATTACTACGATGTATCATTTATGAGCAATGAAGCATATAACTATTACTATCCTGCAAATAGCATTTCAATCCAATTTCGTGTTACATCAATTCCATCCGATCATAGTCTATTGAGCGTACAGTGCATTAGTCGATGAATGTTGCTTTGCCAATACATACGTTATATGAAGTATAATGTATGTACAAAGGATAATCGAGAAATATATGGTCCTTGAGTATATTTAATGAAGCATAATCAAATATTGTATCGTAATGCGGCAATTAAACAGCGCAACACGTTGAATAAATAATTAACAGAGACAGTGCGATGCGAAGAAAATTTATTTTACGTATAGAAATTCAATAATGGATGTAATTTCTTTTGCACGCCATTCGATCGAATGCTCTTAATTAGCAAGAATCCTTTATGAACTTCCTGACATGAGCACGGCACGTTTCTCGCGTTTATATCCCAAAACACGGCTTTAAACAGTACCGATTTTATCGCTCGTTCGTTAATTATTCTTTTCTTTAGGGTCCGGTGGAGAATTCCGATGCTCTCGTGTACGCTCAATTAAAACAACTTGCGCGAGTCGAACTAATACGAGCCATTAACACCGAGGGAAGAAAATCCGATTTCCGAAGAGCAACGTCTGAACGACATGGCTATAGCACGACGAAAAGTCGGAAGCGAGTGAGTGCATTTAAACGGAAAACGTGGATCGGGTTAATGGCAATATTTACATATGCCGTTTCTGGCTTCGATCCATTTCTGTTTTCACCTCCATAACAATTCTTAATTAAAGAAACTGAGAATGCACTTCGTGTTGATGGGCGCGCGCGGCCATTGCAGATGACCATTAATTTGATTTAATGGAAATAATAATAGCGCTGATGGCAGTCCGTTGCGCAATAAAAATAATTATAATAATAGTTTCCGCAGCCCGGTGACGAACGCGATAACGAATAGTGACAAGCGCGACCTTTTTTTGAATTCTATGTCGCGCACGTTTCTATCGGCAGACCGTCGATTGAAAATCAAACCGCAATATCGCAGCTCGCGTATCCGATCGTCGAGGTTAAATTTGATGACGGAATTACTACTATTCACGGAAACGGTGCATTGATGCGTGCTATTGTTCTCTTTGTGACACCACCGGAACAGAATCGAACTATTAAATATTAAAGAAAATCGATACTCTTGCGCAGAGAGAGAGAGAGAGAGAGAGAGAGAGAGAGAGAGAGAGAGAGAGAGAGAGAGAGAGAGAGAGAGAGAGAGAGAGAGAGAGAGAGAGAGAGAGAGAGAGAGAGAGAGCGAGAGAGAGAACTAATTTAGGATACCACCCTCGCATCGGATAATTTGACGTGGGCGTGGAATGCACGATAAACTATGATAAACGCATGAACGTAACGGGCGATCAACTCCACGCTTTGTCAATGTTATATCGCGATGAAATGGAATGCACTTCAGTTAAGTTTAACACATTAGACAGTACGCGACGCGAACTCGAAAAAAGATAACGCCACTTACGTATGTTAGCCCGCTCGATTAGGTTGATGGGCACCTTGCGAGCGCACCGGAGGTACTCGGAGAACAATACACTTCCGGTGCGGTTGACAAAGACGCACGGCGCGTACACCGGAGGTTCGGCATTGACGGGAGGAAGGACGGAGAGAAGGACGTACGTTTGATTCCGTGTGGGACGGCGCAATACATCTCTCCTCGGTTTACCGGTCGCTCGCTGAGACGGAAGTGTATCGTGCCCGACGAAGCGGGCACATCCGGCTCGCAAGATTAATTGCCAATAAACCTCTATTACAGAGACCTCTTCCCGCACCGTCACTCTTCTCACGATATCGTGTCGTTTCCCGGTCAATCGCTTCGTACGCAACAGCGCCGATCGCCTCTACTTTTTAGACAGACCCTTTGATGAGAATAACGAGATAATCCGAATATTAGATTATTCAGTGTCCAGGCTTTTGCAAAAGAGAAAAAAAAGAACGTGCGAAAATGCAACGATGAAAAATCATTGATCACGCAAAAGATAATTTATTATAGGAACGATGTAACATAATTCAGAGACGCGCAATTTATTCCTCTCGGTTATAACGATTCACGACCGTCACGATTATTCACGCAATACGAGCTGTCTCGAAACAAAATGCGCTGTCTCGCAAGAAGATTGATAATTTATTATACCGCTACGAAGCGTCTAAATTTAGTCTACGTTCCGAGAGTTTGGATCATAAACACTTGTACGATAAAAGAAAATACATAACATAAGTGCGCATTAGCAAAATGTGTTTCTATCGGTTGAGATATCTAGTTTTATTTTTAGACTAAAGCGTGTATTTGCATTTCAACTTAAGTGTTTTACATTTCAATTTGATATAGTGTGAAAAACATTACTAACAAATTGTTACAGGTATGCATGTGTTTTTAATTACAAGATCCATGACTTCGCGCTTGGAAATTGCATTTATGCAAATGGGGTGACTATCTGAAAAATTTGACATAGAAAAATGATGCCAGTTCGCGTGCTTAGAAGCTGCGTGATTATGCATGCAATAAATCTCGCTTCGAAATCGCCAAGTGAATGCTTAGGAACACGTGCGAATCGATCGTAGCCTATCTTGCACCTCGGCCTGGTAATCGAGGGAAATTGCTTTCATCTGAATTCAAAAGCATGTACGGGGAGATCAAAGTTCTTACGTGCCGGCGATGACGAAACGAACGGACACGATGGTGCGAAGAACTTATCACGCGAGCGTCGATTAAAGTTTCCACTTTGCACCTGGTTTCATGAATTTCTCAACTATGATTGATCGTTTCGAAGCGCTTTGAAAATTGTCATCCTCCGTTCGGACACATTCTAAGCGAATGTTAATAACGGATGACAAGTACATCTGATATGATAATACTGACGACTCATGGATAATTTTTATATTAATCCGAGATATAGTTTCTCCGCTTTTCGTATGTGAGATATAGATTCGCTATGATTGACACAATGCGCGTAATTTGGAAGCCAACAATACCTCTACCCCTACGTAAGAATACGGACGGAAAAGTTTACCGCTTATGAGCATCGACAGAATCGATATCCGCATATCACGAAGGTATAGAGGAAAAAGAGGGTGGCTGAATGAAAGAGAGGGTAAATTGATGGAACGCTCCGATTAAAAGCTAATGACATCGCGTTTCTACGCGAATGACGGCTTCAAAGGAAAGCTTTTTCTGAAGTTCGTCGACTTGACAAACGATCGTAAGGCCAACAAGAAACGGTGTCTGGCGCGAACCATCTTAATGAAATGGTCTTAATTGAACCAATTGATTAATTTTTCAGCATTACAAATTTCCAACTTAATACGCTTTTATTAATAAACAAGAAGTAATACGGGAGATAACGTTAAATTTGCAAATAAAAAAAAGATTTGCAAATTAAGTAATTTGCAAATTAAAAATACAAAGTATAAGAAATTTTTAAAATTATTTTTTTGCTTTTTTATGTAATATGCCGGTAAATTTATAGTTTACTCATTTGCTTTTATATGTTTAGCAAATGAAAATAGAGAAGCGTCTATGAATATTATTACTACTATACTATTATCTATTACCAACTGGCGGACTATGATGGAGGTCTAGCTCTGAAAAGCGGATATTTGTTTGGGCGAGTCTATGGAAGTCCATGAAAGTCCACAAATCTGAGAATATCCCTTCCTAGATTTATAGCGATCTCTGTAATACCCGCGATTTCCAAAAAGAGTGGACGTGCGGGAATATGTCACTCTCTGTGCGACCGTTTTCTCGGGGAAATCCTGCTCTTTCATACGGCGGTACGTGCGTCGCGCTTGACATATGCCACAAATTATTATTTTGACATTTCAGATCGCTTCTTATTTCTGCATCAGGAGCTCCCAATTCCCGTGTCTCGCGAAATCGTGATGCAGAAGCTTTCATCAATCATTTCAACAAAATGAAAATATAGATAGCCGGCGGCGACAAGAAAAATTATGCAGAAAAAGGACGGCCGCTCAGAGCTGAGATACATTATTATCTTTGTTTTTTTTTCTTGAGAGTTACATTGCGTTTTTTTCCCTGACTATCCAAGAGATGGATATTAATTAGCAAGTAGCAGTACAATATACGTGCTCAAGCACGAAATAACAAAGGGATAAATGTCGTTAATCGTGGGACATTTAGAACAATCGCTGCACAGAATGTAGATTTTTCTTGCGCCAAGGGAGCAATTAGGGACTCTCTCTATATTCAAATTTTAATGCCTCTCAGTACGTTTTGATGTACCATTTAGAGGGAACAGTGATTCATTAGAATACATTAAAAAGTCATATTACTGGCGGAATATATGTTATCAAAAATGGTTGGCAGAGAAAATTTATTTAACCCGCGATGATATATAACGATCGCGATGTAACAGCGCATACCGTTATAAATCTCCATCGTATTTCCATCGTAATTTGTGATGTCTCTCTTATCTTTACACACAGATAAATTCACGCTTTTGTATCAACCGGGTAATTTATTGTGAGAAAGGGCTTAAGATCTCTTACATATCTCGCGTCCTGTTGTTACTCATTCACTTTTCGACTACCCGGTGAATAAAGCCGATGCTGGGTGACGCCGCATCTGGTGCCGGGGACAATTAGAGGGACTCATGAGCCATCGGAATTAACACTTACAACGGCGCGAGCGAATATTTACCGGCGCATTATACGGCCCGTAGTGTGCGTGGGCTTGTTCGCGAGACAATAGACTTGCCGAGTAAGCCGTCCCGAGAAGCGCGACGATACACCGAGAATATCCTCGTTGAAGATCGTACAGACGCTTGTCGTGGAGATACTAGGGGAGGGTATTATATCGGTGATTATATCGGTGGATGCTGATAGTGAGAAAATGGAACCTCGATGTCAGCAACTGGAGGATATCACTCCAGGCCTCATTGACCGACCTCTTCACCTCACGCCAAGAGGACAATACCGATCGCGAGAACTTGCCTTCGTCGCCACAATTGAGCAGCCAATTTTCTTCGGAAAAAGGCATTAAAGGCGACAAACTTGTTCGTCAACATCAAATGAATATGTTCTTAGAGCAGTCAAATCAGAATCAAACGGATATTATTAGCATATTAATAATTGTACTTTCAAATATGCTTGTTATTAATTTAAATACAACTGTATGGTACTACATGATCTAATCACACTTGTTGTTAATTCCAGATTGTTGACTTTTTGCTACTTGGCAGCGCTGAATTGTTGGTTGCTCCTGTGTCCGGCTATACTTTCGCACGATTGGCAGATGGGATCGGTTCCTTTGGTTACATCTTTTACGGACACCAGAAATCTCGCCACCTGTATATTCTTCGGCGGTTGTCTGGTTCTCACGTACAAAGCCTTCACGGATTTCGAGGTAAATATATAAAATTTGATAATTGTAGATTATAGTCAAATTGTGCTAAAATCAAACGGAATATTTGCATATAAATTATTATGCGCAGTTTACAAATATTCCTCTAAAAAGCGCGTTGGAAACATCGTTTACTATTCTCACTTTACAGTACAGTATCATGCAAGTCACGCTTTAATGAGAGATTTACGGAGAAATTTTACGTGAATTCTTTTACTTTATTATCGACGAATCGACGTAAAGTTATTCTTTTCAAGTGATCAGTATCGTAGATACTTGCCGACGTTATTGGTCACGTTACGAGATCATAAAGCGGAATGACCACTAGTTATCGTCCGCGAAATGTCATCCCGCGGTTAAACGTTTCTGCCGCGGGCCGGGCGTAACACAAGAAAAACGTAGTACTCCTGTACCTCAATACCTGTCGGCTATAGTCCGACAATGATGAAATTGTGCTTGGCTCGAGAGTCATAAAAGAAGTTTCGTAGTACCTACATGACATAAGCTTGAAGTCAAACGATAAAAGCGTATCTCGTAAACCACTTCTGTCTTCTGCGTCTTTTGGATCAGCCGTGACGGTCGTTGAGCCTTCGGCATAATGACCTCTTTAAGGTTCGCTGTCTGTATGTCGATGTCACTTTTCCTCAAAGAGGTCATATCTGTGCTTTTAATGTCACCTCACACGCTTGACTAGCCGCCGGCAGTCACCTAGCTCTTCGCAGGCACGAAGTGGAAACAGACGTCTTTTTCTCGAACGGGGTCATCCTTAAGACTCTTACGCACTATATCTACACATTGCATTTATAAGAGAGGGTTCGAAGATTTTTTTACAAAAAAAAAAAGTATGATTGCTTTCTATTCTGTAGTCTTTTGTGTACATCTGGTACAATTTATTGCTTTGCGCAGTTAGGTTTCGCAACTTATTGTAGGTCTCCAACTTATATGTATTTGACTTCTTCTTATCCTAATATGAATATTAATATTTGCAATATTTTTCCAAAGAAAACCAAGAAAATGAAGTTACATGTGTATTTTTATATAGGAAGTTTCTATTATATGTATATATTATATGGATAGTGTCTTTCCAAGATTTTGTCTAGTAGATTTGGAATACAATATGAGTTACATGTGATCACATTAAATAAATTATTGTTGGTAAATTTCAAGATAATGATGCTTACTGTCACATACTAGAGTTATATCTTTAATAGTTATCGGTGGTGTCATACCTAACGTGATGTTAAAATAACAGTCTATTCTGTGAAAATAGGATTACTAAAATAATTTCAATCGATAAATAATAATATATTATGTAGCATGTTTATTGTATATGTTCTAACCACTTAGATATAATCAGTGCAGAAGATTTGCTTATTTGCTGCTTATATATTCTCTCGATTTGTCTCTCTGCATTTTTTTTGTGTCTGCAAAGGAATTAACCGACGATTTCATTTCAATGCATTATCCTCCTTAAGCTTAAGCTTGCTCCTTGCGCTAATGCTGCTTCGTTATATTTAGAGCTTTCCTCAAAACATGTTATCACTGTTTCTAATTTTCATTATTTTTTAATCTTGAAAATTTGCATGCAATATTTTTCTTAAAATTTCTAATTTTTTAAATTATTTTTTAAATTTTCTTAGCTTTCGACTATGCGCGGATACCTATGTTTTCGTAGTTTCTTGTTTATATCATACGATTTGTCACAAAAATTTATTATTTATTCATGTACAAATTAGACGATGGCAATAATTTTGATGAATCTTGTTTATTTATGTTTTCGATATTATTCTGAAATATTGCATTTGCGAATATCACGGTATTTGTGGTAACTTTTAAATTTTCTTCGCTTTTATTAACGAACTTTTATTATTATTCTTATTTTCTTCTACTCGGTCTTTTACTTTACTGGAGAATATCGTTTCTATTGATTCTCGCTGAAGATTTGTATTGTGTCGCGTATTTTGGTTGCGTTTCTGTATGTGAATTGGATCACGATGCTGCTGTTATACCACTTTGTACTGATGTTTCGTCTTTGATAATGCTGCACGTCTTTTACTGACGTAGTTACATCTGTAAAGTCATTTGTAAAGTTACTTTTCGATACATTTCTATTCTCGTTTTCCATGTGCGCATCATAACAAGAATCAGACAGTGAATTCTTTTATATCAGCTTGTTTTATTATTGTTAAAAATCGCGAAATTTGTTGGATTTTTTAAGCTTGCGATAATTTATTCTTTCCATTTGTGATTTTCCGTAAGAATTATGTCACTAAATCTCGCATTAATTTATCTTGAAATTTGTTCCAAACTTTTCTAAAAGACATCGGCTGCGCTGACGTCGCGACGCTCGCAGTAACTTTCCAACTTCTTTTATAATCGCTAAGTAATATGTTCGTGCTGCACTTCTGTACATGAGCTGAATGACGTTACCTCTTCCATAACTCTTGACATGTATTTCGCATTTCGTGGAGTTGGTTTTTTCTGTCGACAACAGCAAGCAAATAATTATCTTGTCTTCCTTCCGAATATTTAAATCATTCTATGACGTCTCTTCTTTCGCGTCATTTTTACATTGTCATTTTTTACATGATCAATCTTGTTATGGTAGCTACAATAAGTTGTGTTGATCAGATTTATTATTCTTTTTATGCTGGTTATCTTTCACGTTTATTAGAAATAATTATTTCCAATTTTTCCAACACTTCAGCTTTATAAATAAATTTCTGTTTCTTCCAAATCGTCGTTAATACTAATTCTGTTCTTTCCGAACTTATCATATTTTGATATTAATACTTCAACGCACTATACGATCATCAATATCGTTAATTTCTAGATATGTTATATTTATGACTTTCCTTTAGGTTCATAGGTTTCTTTCTGCTATTCATAATTTTCCGCGGGTCGTCGGGTGATGCGATCTTGAATAAATTATATTAAGGCTCATTGTTAATTGAAATTGTTCCTGCAGCATTTACGGTAACTTTTTGATTTTTTCTCAGATTTCAATTCTCATTTTGATTTTTTCGTCAGTGTTTTAACATCCATCAGATGTTTGGCTGAAGCAGCAGTTGGACATTGGTATCAGCTAATACTGTGATGGACTTTGTATTTCCCTAGATACGTCTTTGAGTGCGCATGAAATACCGATGAATGAGCTAACAGCAAATCGGCCAGTGGATGACTTTTAATTCCACTGAAACCCATCTCAATCTCCGTTGACGTCGCATCATTATCAATTACAGAATGAGTCCTTTCTAGAACGCCAGAGTCGTTCTCAGTTTTCATTTTAACTGTGTCGATCCATCATCGACTGATGGCGACGTGAACACATTATTTGTATGCTTGCTCCCTTTTTCATCAGATAAACTCGACGAGAATGACGTCGCATTGTTGGCGGCAACACTCTGAACCACTCTGATCCCTCGAGTGATAATACTCGATATCAATGTTCACAGTTTTCCACGAAGACACGCTCGTGGAAATTTTTGTTATTAATATGTTTCCCTCATCGCTTTTTTTTTTCAATTTCTTCCATCATTTCCAGATAGTAGAATATTGGACTTTATAATCGAGGGGTTAAATGTTTATTTCTGTTTTCATATTTTGTTCATGATGTAAATTAATCGATAAAAGAGTTGAAGCAGAAAATCTGCTAAATTCGTCTTTGTTTTGATCAGTGAATATGTATGTTCTCTACTTTCGTATCGATATTGTTGTTCAAGTTCTATTTTTCCAGCAAATTAGGTGCTGGTATTATTTTTTCGTCGTCTACATTGTAATCAATTTTGTCATAAATATCCATTGTTGAAATTTTCCTTTCGATGCTCCATGTGACATTCATCTCTGCCTCTTCGCATTCGAGTTCATTTTCGAATAATTTTTCGAAGTACAAACTTTTTCTCATATATTTTTTTTCTCGTTCATATAATTCTACGACGTGAAAGACATGAATTGCACGAGCTTTAGAATCCGCGTCTGTCATTTTATGTGTTTCCATTTTGATATACCGTTACCTGTCTCTTCATCTTCTTTCTTACACGAAAGTGCATATGTAGTGCATGTGCCTGTGAAGATGCATGTCGCAGTCCGGTGTTCTCTTCATCGTCGTGGGATAACGATCCGTGCGTGTCGTGCAATACTGTAGGTTTATGAAGCATTCCATTTGTCTTGTAAACATATACTTTTCTCTTGAGGTTACCTACATTTTATGTGCGATACATGTTTCTGATATTCCGATTTACGCAATAACTTTGTATACGAACATTCAGCATCCACATTGTCGATTATTATGAAATCAGATGTGTATTAAATGTATTATTTATTTCGTAGTGTAATATGCGGATAATAATGTATCAGTTCGAATATTTGATACGGAAAAACACATGACGGTGCGATATATTTTCGGTTTCAAAACACCTTGTTATTTTTTGTACACTGTGATAGTCTGATAAAATGAATAAAAAAAATATCAGTATTGAATAAAGATTTTAAACCAGACGAGAACTACGTGCTAAAATAAAATCGCACACAAATTTTTATGCTGCATTGCTTGAGTCGCTTACTCTCGCTCGAGTCAATATTTTATAAATAGCAACCTGACAGTTTGAAATTTCAATGACTGCTTTTCGAGTTTCTAGCATTGCCCGTGCAGTCTTCGCTTAATTTAAGTGGCTGCCCGGATATATCATCTTTATGCGGATTTAGTCGCAAAAGTCTTAAAATGTTTTCTTTCATTGTTTATATGATTGAACATACATTTTGCTTACACTTTTATCATTTGATTTTTCACGATACGGACTAAATGAAATAAAATTCCAACAGAGAAAAAATGACATCATCAAAGTCTTAATCATTTTTTTCTTCATTTCTCAATAAAATATTGAAAACTGCTATTTATTGTCATTATAGTCGTAATACTTTCTATTCTTTGTAAATGTGGTGAGTGTTTTAAAGCATTGTTGTTTTAAAGCACGATTACGTACGATTTTGTTCATTAATTGATTATATATTCATATATTGTACATCAAATTTCTCTAAAAAATTGTCGATACTCTGAAGTTTATCTTTCCAAAGTTAAGAGGTTACAGATCGAGATATGATTTTAAATCATTACTCGTTATACATTTAAAACTTACGAGTGCATTTAATCATAATTTTACGAGTATGCGAGTTGCGTAAAAGCAACATAAACTTACTCAAGTATAACATAAACTTTAATCGAGTACACTCATCCGGTAAAGATGAAACTTATGTACACAACAGTTTGCTCGAAGAGATTTCGATGTAGTAGCGTTAGATTTAACGAGGATTTAAACCCTATATTTATCAATGAATGTCTGAAATAAGATATCATATTTTTCTGTCTTTTTTAGCAACAAAGGCATCCGCCTCTGGTTCTTGGTTGGATGTTCCTGGTGCTGCCGTTCCTACTTGCGTCCAATCTTTTCTTCACTGTCGGTTTTGTCGTGGCAGAACGGGTTTTATATACGCCGAGGTAATTTTGTTAAAGTGCTATACTTAACAATACTAAAATCGCGATGTTTATTGCCACTAGTGACATGAATTCTTGATGTAATTTTACAGTGTTGGGTGGATTATTTTGATCGTCTACGGTATGCAGGTGAGCTGGGTCGCTGCACCACGACGGAGAAGTTGGATCACTACAGGCGTAGTTCTCCTGCTCGTTTTAGGATGTTTCAGAACGGTTCTTCGGAACAACGATTGGAGATCTAGAGAAACTTTAATCAAGTACGTGATAACGGATTTACGTGTCACATGTTTTATTAATCGTTCGAGAAACTTTCTTGCTTTACGAGGATAAAATCCTCGCGTTAATGACAAACATAAATAATCGTTCTTACTGCACGCAATCTCATCTGAGCCTCGCGATTACGACAAAAATGATTTTGTCACGCGAGGATGCCGTAGACATTTACGGCGAGTGCCTAGTTCTGACTTAAACAAGGAGACTGGCATAATGCCAGTGGTATATACGTTCAAGAACTTGGTGCAGGCGCCGATTGCCTATGTATGGGGTCGCAAAACATAACTAACGTAGATATGGGATGACGAGGGTGGTACGGTCGTGTCGAGGTCGAGAGGATGGTCTCGTCTGACCTCAAATCGCCTTGTTTCAGAGCGGGACTGCGGTCTCTACCCTACAATGCCAAGATGCATTACAACTTCGCTAATTTCCTTAAAGACACGTCGCAACCGAACCTTGCGGTTCACCATTATCAGTTGGCCCTCTGGTAAGTGTGTTTCTCTTTCTCGCACCGTATATAAAATTTCTAGATGCATGTTAGAACAAAAGTGGTATTCATTTATTCGCGTGGGAACCACGATCAACATCATTACAAATATTTAAGTGCTTTGTGGTTTGTTGCTGATGTGTTAATCGAGAGATCGCACATTTGAAGGTATCGAATCACAGAATATTATATAGTAATTTGAAACGGAAAAGACATATTATTTTATGTATAGATATATAAAGTATTATAACATATACATTTTCTGTGCTTCTTGTGTTTTATACTTTAATAAGTAATTCTACTCTTAATAGATTAATTGAGATTAATTAATAAGAAGATTTCGTCAGATCGTCCGTTTATTTTTAAAGTTCTACCTTAATAAATGTTTCCGATCATGGGTATGAATTATTTTATTCGTTTTCTTTCTTTGATATGCTTTAAATATTACACACTACAAAACTGATTACATTTCGTTACCATCGATTTATTATTTTCCAATAAATATTTGTGTTGACAATTACCTACAAAATAACTAAATCGCACATATAAAAGTTTATATTAAAAAGTTTAATAATAAATAATATACACAAGTATGGAAGACATTATATCGATTTCGTTATAATTGAAGCAATAAAATTCATCATTTCATAAAATATCATAAATCTTATTGAATTGCTACATTAATACTGCAATATGCGAGAGTAACATTTTATAAAAATATTATACATAACTTGGTTATATTTACTTCAAGCATCAGATTTTAAAAGATTAACAAAAATAAATGTACCAACCATCATTTATAACAACATACTAACTCGCCCCAATTAAATAATTCAAGTATAGAAGGCTCTTAAATCCGATAAATTGTATTTCACGTAGCTGTAGCCAGTTACACGGCTATCGTATATCTTCTCGAAATGGAGTGAAAATTGGAAATATTTTTAGGATTAGAGATTTTATTGATATACATAAATAATATTAGAAACATATAATGAAAAATATTTGAAATATAACATTTCTAGCATTGTTTACGTTTCAAACCTTTCCAATAACAGTAACATATATATTGAGCTGTCACTGTTAAAATGTATTTGCGCAAGAAAAATGTTCTGATCGCAAATGCAATTTACTAAAATAAGCAGAATTATGTGAAAAATGTCTTTAAACATTGGCGCTAAACTTGTCTGGTGGTTGTACAAACAGCGTGCCAGATAATCATCAATTCGCAGTTGTAGTTGCTTCGTGTTATGTGATGAATCAAATTATATTTTTGAGACTAATTTTTCGCATCAATTATTTATAAACAACTATTTGGTAAACTGCGTACTTCTAGTACATCTCTGGTGACATGTTTCTGAACAATGTGTATCTATTGTTATAGCTGGTTGAGATATTCTGTTACAAAATTACTTCGAATTTTTTTATTATTGCATAATTGGTAGTTTCTATTGCGATTAATCGCTCTAAAGAGAGTTTGTAATTATCAATCGAAATTCTATAGAAAATCTCCCGTTTATTCTATTTTATACTTACGTATCAATTTTGATAAAAATTATGGATGAATAGAGATCAAACACAAATTCATGAATATGAATGTTGTTTTGTAAAAGAACGTGTCGTTACGGTACACATACGCTTGTGTCCAGCACGGTTTTTTAACTTTTATAGAGAATATCATGATGAAAGGGGAGAAAAAGTAATTGAGAAGATTTATTTATAAATTTCAGCATTATTGAGGAATTTTAATCACCTTTCAGCTTCGTACCTTCTGTAACTTTGTAATAATTCTTTCATCTTTGGGATATATATATAGACGGTGGTAAATTAATGCATAAACTCAGCGGCACAATATAATTGCAAATTCATGATTTGCATTTTTTTAACCAACTCGCCAAATGCTTGTTTTCTACCTTAGGTTTTCATAATTTCCATAGGATAATGTTATCACAGAAATCTTTTAACATAATCACATTTATATTTGTATTGTTTTATTATCTTGTCTTTATTTTAATTTCTTTACCATTATGATCTATTTTTATTTGCTTATATATTTCTTCGTGCGTGACAGAACAGACAGAATATCATACAAGGGTAGGCAACATAACACAATCTTATTACGACATGCAGACTCTTTTCTCTGCTTCTCAACTACCCTTTTCCCCTATCGCGTTTCTCGTGCATAGCGCGAGCAGGGTTGCAGCAAACCGACAAAAGTGCATTAATTAGCCGTAGCTCGACTGCGCTCGAGATGAAGTGGTAACCAGTCGTTCGTTTTTTTTTTATTTCGTTTCTTTTTTCTCTCTCTCGTTCTCTGCCTCTCCATGTCTGTTCCTATGTTCCTGCCTGCGCATTTTTGTCCTACGTGTATTTCGTGAATTTCGTTATCCCGTCCAGCACAAGAAACGCTCAAGGGTCATCGCGACGCAAAAAATAATCGTCTGTTGGAAAAATAAACGCATTCTCGTTTCAAACTTCTGTGGCGTGTACTTTTGCGATGTGTCATGCGATTCATCATCGGGCAATCGTCTGCGGTGTACCGATAAATCGGGTCGTCGCCGTTCCTCTGTACACGTTACCATGCGCGAGCGCTACGTGCATTTCGCAACGTATCGCGTTTGGATTGTTTCATCGTAATATCAGATTATTTGTCTACGCGAATGCAATCAGTCCGGTAAACATATCGAGGAAATGGTGATGTGGCGCGGGA